>NC_043005.1:22001436-22026436 GCF_006345805.1 Octopus sinensis | reverse complement strand
ATAGTGGATAACTTAATTGCTGAATGTAAAGTTTTAGCATCAGTAAAGTATAAATCAAGACATGACAAAGCTGGCCAAAATCTACACTACTTCTATGTTGGTATTATAAAATCAAAACTGCCAACAAGTTGTATAAACATCACTCTGAGGCAGTAACTGAGAGAGAAAATGTAACAATTTTTTTGGACTTTCCTGTACATACAGACAATACCATCAAAGTCAATAAACTAGATATTGTTGTTAAGGCCAAAATAATAAAGTTTGTTCATTGACTGATATGGGTATCCCTTGTGATCATAATATTTCAGGAAAAGAGTTTGCTAAGCTCAGAAAAATATGAAAATTTGCTCATTGAAATTGAAAAAAATGTGGCATTTTAAGGTATTTACAAATCCAGCGATTGTAGGAGCACTAGGAATGATAAAAAAAAAGAACTGAAAAATATTCAAGAATGATTCCTGGATTATCCTCTCTGCAAGAAGTGCAAAATATTTTTTTAACTGGTACATCACACGTATTGAGAAGAGCATTGTTGCTGGGAGAACAATTACTATCCATGTAAATAATTTTTCACTACATAACTTTGACTTTGAAATGGACAATCTTGTGTGTTTATTTTAATGACCTATCAGTGTATACAGTAAATATTTTGTCCTTAGAAGCAAAGTTGAAAGAAGAAGAAAAACTCATAATAATAATGATGATATTAATAATAGTGCTTTCTTTATTAATAACTAAAGGTAGACATGAACATTGGGGACAGTTGAGGAAGAGACTATGTAGGATTATGTAAAAGAGCAATTTAAATGAAAAATATCAAAGATATGAAAATTTGAAACAACATTAAATTTTCTCAATGCATGGGAAACTTTGAAGGGTTACATGTAGAAACCCCACAAAACTACAGTCACCCTAATCCCTGACTCAAGTTCACTCTCCTAGTAGTCTGTCTCCAATCTACAAGTGTATGCTCAGAGTTGTCCTGTTCATTTGAACCATGTTCACCACTCTCATCTAGCTATCAACAAATTTTCTAGTACACAATACTTCTCTCTCTCTATACTCAACTTTCTTTCCAAGTGAAACTTGAAAAAAGTTGATAAGGGTTTGATCCTGAAGAAGGCATCCTATCTTCAGCTCTTTCAATCTCACCCAACTCATTACATCTTTCACTAAAGCTACCAAACAGATGAACAGGCATTGCTCTTCCCAATCAAAGAAAGCCAGTGGGATGAACTTCATAATGGACCTAGCTGATAGCTAGATACATCTTACATATGACAGTGGTTATTTGACATAATTCAGCAAAGATCAGGGACTGGACAAGTGTGTGGAGAACAGTTTTGTCCTTGCATGTATCTCTAATAGGTCCAACTAATGGTACTTCCATACCAGTAGAGTTTATCTCAAAATGACACTGCCCTTCAGTAGCATTGCCAGACAAGTGATTTCTGGAAATTTTCCGTGGGTTCTGACCCAAAAGTAAGAGGTGGAGCTAGGTACTAAAGCTAACAGGAGTGAGGACATGAAAAAAAGATACCATGGCACATACCAAACAATTTTTAACTCATTTCTCTTATGTTATGTGAAATATTTCATTTGATACAACATACATAATTGTATTCTACTTTCATTAATGTCATGTTTCAGTAACAATGTCATTATATATGAAACTTATAACTGTTGACATAGGTGTGATGGGGAAAAGATGAAACTCCACTGGATTGTCCTGTGTCAAGAGGTTATGACATCAGGGCTTGTTTTGGTTCTTCAGATATCAGCTCAAAACTTCACAAGAGATTGAGCAGATAGTTCAAAATTATAGGAGGTTGATCAAATAAAGGAATGACTCCAGAAAGTTTTCCCAAGGCCATGCAATTACCAAAAACATGAGATTACTATCTCTGTATAAATCTTATGTATGAATATACTTGAATTTCTTTAGGGGGTTAAGGATAAATATTGTGGTGAGGTCTACGACTTCAGTCTAGTTAAATTCTTCAAAGATATACAGCAAAATGGCTCACCTTTCTTTTTTGACCAAAAATGATTCATCATGATAGCAATGACACCATGAATACTGAAATCACTAAATCTAGTGAAAATCCCCAGTTATCCAGGGTTTCAAGAAGGAAGGATTGCAACAAGAATAGGCAAAATCTCTGAGTTCACATTGAATAATTTGCTGACTATTTTGTTCTTAATACCATGGAACTATTCTGAAAAGAAACTTATTTTAAGTAGACTGGATTCTTTAGTCCCAAGAAACAACTTCTCTGATTTTAGAAGCATGGGAAAATGTACTTTTTCCATGGGGTATAATGGTTAGTGATAAGAAGGCATCCTACTATAATAACAGCGACAAAATATAGGAAATGTTGGCATTACTTTTCCTGTTATTTCTCAATCATCAGAGTGTGAAGCACTCTTCACCAGTACAGGGTCATGAGATGGTTATGATTTGTAAACAGTTTTGAGTAGGAACTGAAAAAGGAACTATGAACATACAATGTGCGTATGCATGTTGAATTTGTAAAATGAAAGACAATAAAAATGTAATGCACATGTCAAAGTAAAACGAAAGAGAATAAAAACACAATGCCAAACAAGTTATATGATGATCTTCATGCTATGTCTGACACCGCTTCCACACAGCTTTGCTGCAATTTTCTTGTTTTGTATATCAGATTATGTGAGAACAGTGCTTTAACAGTACTAAGCCATGCCAACATAAACAAATGAAGAGAAAGTGAAGTTACCACCACCACAGCCACTGCCATCTTTACTGCTACTATTGCTGCTGCCCTGCCGCTGCCACTGCCACCACCATCACCACCACCAACACCCAGGATTAAGAAATTCAACAAGAGCTTCCTTTCTTACATAAAAAAAAAAACAATTGAAAGCATGCATAATAGTGTTCAAGGTGAAAAAACCCTAACAGTACTTACACTACCTAACATTGCACTTTTTATCAGGAATATGGCTATGTCTGTCCTATGAGGACAGACATAGCCATATTCCTTTACAGAAATGGTTTCTATATACTATGATGTACAAATGAAATCAGAAATTTCAGAAAAAGACAAAAAGAAAATTCCTATAAAAACAAAGAATGATTACATTTTACTCGTTGGTAGTAATCTCTGTCTTCGGCTATCTTAATTTTCTTGGAAGAAGCTGCAGTTTGCTTTGATATGTAACATTTTCCACCTTTTTTAGTTATTTCAAATGATAAACAACTTTTGTGAGACAAACATCTTTCTGCACAGTCATCTTTTGTCATATTTTTACCACTCAATATTATTTTTCCAACTTCATCCAGAACCGCATTTTTTATTTTCATAAAATGGATTTCAATATCTAGAGAAAAAATAAAACTGAAACTAATGAAAATTAACAACAACAATAAGAATAATATTTTCTAACAAACAAAAGCCAAAATTTTGACGTAGAAGTTGGTTGATTAAATCAGCCACTACACTTGATTGGGATTGTATTTTATTATCCCTGAGAGTGCACAGTTGACATCAGCAGAATTTGAAGTAAGAAGTTAAAGAGGCAGAGCAAATAGCTGAACACATTTTGTCTGATGCTCTGTTGATTCTCTCAATACATCACCCTTAACAATAAGAATAATTGTAATTATTGTTGACAGCAACAGTATTAATGATAACAATTCCTAACTTAAACACAAGGCCACATATTTTACAGTGAGGATACATGAAAGTAAATGAAACCTAGTTTTATCAACCTCAGAATTATGAAAGGTGAATATTGCCAGATGGGATTTTAATTCATCAAAATTATACATTAAGTGAGACTAAATAAAGAGGGATTATCTTTATGAGGAAGTCTCTTTTGAATTTTATGAGCAAAATAAATCACTAACATAATGATTTCATCATCAACTGAGAGTAAAATTTTAATTAATCTAATATTTTGGTTCAATAACCAGCCACTTTACTATTTCTTTTTGATGCAGAAAGTAACCCTGAGTATTGTCACTTAGTTTTTTTTTTTTTGAATCTATATGGATTGAGTGGTATGAGTCAATGATCTGAGTTTGATTCTTAGTCTAAGTCAGTTTACTGTACATAGACAGTTATTGCTCCTTCAGAAAGACATGAATATCACACAGTCAGTCTCATTGCTTTTTCTAATTATATTTGGCCTTGTTTCTAAACTACGAATACATAACTGAGTACAATGAGACGGTATTTATATCTTTTAAGAAGTTTGTCATGGCAGAAACAGCGATGTCATGAAATTCTCAGTCAACCCTCTTTTCTACAATTGTGTGATTCATGTTGTTCATGCCCAGCATGAGCAACTATGGGTCAATGTGAATTCTTGTTATTGTAGTAAATATATCAACATTGGATTACATATTATTGATCACCACTGCCACAACCACCTGAAGGGCAGGTGATGATGTTGAACCAGGCAACAGATTAAATCGCAAATGTAAGTTCAATTATTTTGGACCAACCACTGTGGAAGTCCCTTGTGAAGACACCCAGCATTTTAAAATTATTAACAAAATCTCCTTCAGTCACTCCCAGCCATCTTTAAAGATGCCTTTTCACATTATTAATGTAATCCAAAGGATTTTAGAATATATAATTTGCTGGATGGAATCTGACCCAGGAAATAGGATTAGCAGATGTTCCACTCTAGCAATATTTTGAGGGTTAGTGGTGGGATAGAGCACTGATATTTTCTGGGTTGCTCTGATCATTGACAAAAGTGAACTGCTAAATTTGCTTTGGAAGATTTCTTGTTCAGGGAATATTTAAGACAATTTTCTAAAGTCCTTGGTTTGGTAGTGCTACCAAAGGGCTCTATTTGTCCAAGATAAAATCTACAGTTGTGGGAGTACCATGAGATGAAAGCAGTGAAAAATAATCATTTTACGTGCTCATTCAATGTCCAGACATTGCTCAGTTGTGAAGTTCTGTCTAAAAAAGCTACTGTAGTGTGTGGAATAATTGCCTCACACCCTCCTTTAACTGGAAAAAGAGGGAAGTTTTCCTTTGTCTGGTAGCTATAGCAAAAGAAGTTGTATAGTGGATGAGGTTGAAAGGTTGAATGACATTCACTTTCCATTTTGGCAAATACCTTCAACAACATTTTTAAAGTTTTACTTGTAAAGAGGATGAGCATGGAGAGGAAGGTTCTGTCCTTAAGAGAAATTATTGAAAGTGAGGTGAAAGTAGCAAAAATGGCAAGAGTGGATGGAGACCACTGTACACAAATCAGTAGGTTAAAATACAAGAGAGCAATTGATCGGGGTTCAGGATAATGTTCAATAGCAGGTTTCTTTAACAGGTTCTAGACAGAGATAACTTCTGTATTCAAGAGGATGCATTATCAGCCTCATTTTTATTTTCAATGTATAATAATTAATGCTCTTATATGCTCAAGCTCTTTTGTTTATCAGTTGAAATGAAACCAAGGTCAACTTTACTTTCATACTTGTGGGGTTAGAAAACACAACGTACTAGTCAAATTGTAAGTTGATTGTGCTGACTAAACACCTCCCATCAAAACCTTTTTGCTTTGTGCCTAAATTAGAAATCATTATAATTAAGGGTGGTGCATTGGAAGAGAACATGAGGAAGAGAAATCTGTTTAGGGGGATTGGTAAGTTTTAGCTAAGAAAGATGCAATGCATTATATTGTACAGAGTTTGGATATTAACATAAAGTATGGGTGGGAAAGGTCAAGTTAGAAATTAAGAGAAAATGTATCTGCTATGGCAGTAATAAGTTTACTTAACAAAAATATGGTATTGAGTGGAGTTTTGTTAGTGTGGTTACAAATTTATTTGCTTCACAACTAAACCAAGTGAATGAAATTGGGTAGAAGGAAGCTATGTGGAAGCCTGCTGGAAGCAAAAAAACTGGTCAGTAGACTTAATCCATCACCCAGTTTAATTCCATTATTAATGGAGTCTCCTCTGTTGCAAGCATTTGAGGAGGTCTCTGGTCTGAGGATAGCTTCCTCTCTCCCTCCCACCAGCCACAAATGCTGTAGAAAAATTGTCATGGAGTCAGCCATTTTTCTTTGACAAATACATTTAACACAAAAATTAAACAAAAGTACTTAGAGACAAGAAAGAAACTATTTGCATTACCTTTACAAGCAGAAGCTACTGGAGTCCATTTGCTGTCCTTTTCACATGTTGACTTCAGTTTTTCTCCCTTTGGGCAAGTATAGGTCACTTCAGATTTATAGGTGGTAGTTTCGTAGGACTTCAATGCATTAACAACATCTTTTGGATTTCCACAGTTAATGTTTGCATAAGCTGGAGTTGAAAACAAATTGATTTTGATTATGAATATATGTCAGGAGGAGGATAAGAATGAGAAGATAACGACAAATTTAGAATAAAAAAATACTTAGTGAAACAAACTGAAGAAATCTGCACTTAGACATAAATATATATAAACATATACATATATGTATATTTACATATACATATTTATATATGTGTGTATATACATATTTGTGTGCATGTATCTACATGTTTGTAGAAATATAAACTTAAAGATACACATACACAAATATATGTGAATGAATGAAGACAGCTGTGTGAAAAAGTGTCACACTGTAGCAGTTAAGGGAACCTGTGGAAGAGGCAGACCCAATAAAACCTGGGATGAAGTGGTGAAGCACGACCTTTGAACATTGGGCCTTACCGAGGCAATGACTAGTGACTGAGATCTTTGGAGATATGCTATGCTTGAGAAGACCCAACAAGCTAAGTGAGACCATGGCCCATAGCCTATGCCAGTGGGTGTAACCAGCCCACTTATGAATACCTCTCATTCATTGGACAATAAACTTTGCTTGTGTCAGTAAAGAAAGGAAAGCTGCATTACTGACAGAAGTTGTACATTGTTATACACATTTTCTTAATTTAGTACTCTCTCAATCAGCTTCAAGAGCTTGTGAATGTCAAATTTTCTTCCAAACTTTAAAAAGAATTCCAACTTTTTCCTCAATGTTGATGGCTTGAATAACCCCAACTGGATGAAATTGTTGAAATGTAATTTACAAAGTTATATGTACGTTTCTCATGTTTTACTAACTACTTCAAAACTGTGCATCATAGGGGAGAAACTGCTTTCATTTTCATTTTCAAAGCATATATAAAACTACACTTTTCATGGAAAATGGGGGATGGAGGAACACTCATTTGGAAATTCCCCCCACCTCAGTAGGGTGGACTGCATGCCCTAGTTTCCTAGTCACCCTTTGCCACCTACACCACCTGTCTTCATCTTTTATTGTTTTTTTCGTGAATTCCCCCCAATATATATATATATATATATATATATATATACATATATAACAAAGCATCAATGATTTATATATATATATATATATATATATATATATATATACACACACACACTTATATATGTGTGTGTGTGTGTGTGTGTGTATATATATATGGATATATATATGTGTATGATATAATCTGTTGCCTGGTTCAACATTATCACCTGCCCGTCAGGTGGTTGTGGCAGTATATATATATTATGTATATAAGTGAGTTAATGTAAATGAGATGCAGTTTTGATTTGTGCAGCAGTAGGAGAAATACTTGGCCCAAAATAAACCACAGTATTTGGCTTTTGTTGATGTGGAGAAAGTCTTTGACAGGGTCCCCCACTCCCTTATCTAGTGGGCAATGCTGAAGCTAGGGATAGATGAGGGGTTAGTGAGAGTTATCCAAACCATGTTCAGGAATGTTGCTAGTAAGGTGAGAGTCACCAATGAGAACAGCAAGGAGTTCAGTGTACAAGTAGGAGTCTATCAGAGTTCAGTTCTTGGCTCCTTATTTATCATGGTCATCCAAGCTATAACTGAGGAATTTAAGATTAGCTGCTCTAGGGAGTACCTCTATGCTGATGATCATGTTCTTATTGCCAAATCATTACCAGAACTAGAGAAAAAATTTCTAGTATGGAAACAAGGTCTGCAATCAAAGGGCCATAGAGTTAATTTAGTAAAGAACAAAGTATTGATAAGTAGGAAGACAGACAAATTGCAGATCTCTTCAGGGAGATTGCCCTGCTTGGTACATAGAAAAGGTGTCAGGAGAAATTTCATAAGATGCATCCAATGCAAGCTATGGAAATTGTCATGGAATCTATTATTCTTCCTCAACAAAGACATTCAACACAAAAATTAATCAAACTTGAAAGACAGAGACAACAAGAGAGAAACTATTTATGTTACCTTTACAAACAGAAGCTACTGGAGTCCATTTGTTGTCCTTTTCACATACTGACTTCAATTTTTCTCCTTCTGGGCAAGTATAGGTCACTTCAGATTTATAGGTGGTGGAATTGTAGGACTTCACTGAACCAGTAACATCATTTGGAGGTCCACAGTTAATATCTGTGTAATCTGGAATTGATAAAAGAAAATGGTATCAATGGTGAGTGCATATTAGGAGGAAGGTGAGAATGAAGTGATAATGATAATGTTACAATAAAAGACAATGAGTGAATCAACTTGAAAAAGGACTGGATGCTTTTTACATGACACCAGCACCAGCAGGGTTATCAAGTAAGTCAATATAAAATTTATGGAGAGTTAGAGCTTCGAATGAAGAAACAATGACAGAGTGGACATACAGAGTAAACAATCGATGAAGACAAACATTAAGGGCCGTTAGGCCAAGACGAATTGTAATGGGTAATGTCTGGGAGAAATATTTTCAAGGAAATAGAATAATTTGAAGAGAAGAAAATAGTAGAAGAAAATGTCGGGAGCTGAGGAAAATGACATCCAGCCTGGTGAACATCTAGTCCATTTTTAATTTTGCATATTGCGCACATGATGCAGGTCTTCTTCTCAAGCATGACATAATGCCAATGGTCTTGGTCATTGCCTCTGTGGTAGTGATGAGGTGCTGGAACAAATTCTGAATGTGCCAGAAGTTGAGCTTAGGAGAGGATATGTTAAGTAGATCAGTGCTGTGAGAGGAAGGAAAGGGTGGATTTGATGTTCATTGTCTATGATGGCATGGGTTGGATGGTTTGGTTGTGTAGTTTCGTAAGAATATGAGAGGAGAGTAACAGATGGTTAGAGGTGGGAGTAGATGAATTTAGTGGGTGATGAAAAGAGTTGGAAATGGGAAATACCAGTATGGAGAGATAAGAGAGACAAGGAGAATATGTCAGAAGGCAAATTTCGAGAGATATGAAGAGGCATACAAGGGAAGCTGTTATGACTAGGATTTAATTGTGAATGTGAGAGGGCTTTGAAAATGATAGCAGATATGTGAGCTATTAAGATGGAGTATGGCAGAAGAGAGTGAGGGATAAATGAAATCACAGAAAGAAGGTGATTGATGAAAATAGTGCAGGAAGGGAAGAAAAGATAACAAGAATGAGAGTTTGAAGTGATTCCTGTAGGTGTAGTGGAGGTAACTGTTAGTACAAATAATGGACGGGAAAAGTAATATGTGCCAGTTCTGCTCTCAAGTCATTACGAGATCTGAGTAGTGCCATAAGTAGAGGAGTAATGGTTGTTGGATAGGAGGCATTAGTATAATGAGATGTGGAGAATTCTTGATGAGGCAGCGTGAGTGCAGGGGCAGTGCTTGCCTTGTACAGTGTAAATGAAAGACATTTAGAACATAATTTTTGCTGCAATGGATGGGTCTTCTCAAGCAGTCTACTGTCACACACACAAACAAATAATATATATTTTATGCACTATTTTATGCACAACACAGCAGGAATTTTAAAGTACTGTAATATGATTTATCATAGCCAATGCTTTTCAATATAAAGGTGTGCCACACACACACACATGTACCTATATATAGACAAGGCAATATACACAGTAAATAAGACGGAAACACTCTACTAACCTGTATTAAGGAAGTAAGTATCCCAAATTCCCTTGCTGATTTTAAGTTCATGTGTCAAATGAGTTGCCTTTCTCAACTTACAGATCTTATCTTTCTCATTGTACTGATAAGAGTGACATTCTGGATTTTGCTGGCAACTTTCATTACACTTCTTTAAGTCCATTTTCTTATGTAGTCCTAAAATATTCGTCCCTGGTATGCTAACATCTCTGAGCATAATTTGCTTTTCATTGGCTGGAAAAAAAGAAAACAAGAAGTATATTTTACATAGACACACTCACACATAAATCCACACACACACACACACACACACACACACACACACTCACACACACGCACGCACGCGCACACACACACACACACACACACACACACAAAACATTATAAAGCATGTGGTGTTTAATTTAGTAAATGACTTATTTGTTATATGCAAAAAATTCATCCACAAAATGACACCTTAATCAGAATTCATGTGAGTTGCAGAACATCTTCAGACTTATTTGAAACCTTGTCTCATTACTTAGACTGCAGACAATACATTTGTACATCTCTTCTTTAATGGTATAATTTTGAAAGATTGATACTCTTTGTTAAGCCCTGGATAGTCAGTGTATGCAATGGAAGACCATATGTGTTTCAGTAAGACTCTGCACTATCACACATGGCTCTAGTAACACAGTAATGGATGGCTGAAAATTTTCATGATCCCATAACCCCTAACATTTGGCCTCCTAATTCTCCAGATCTCAATCCATTGGACTATTATATTGTTGAGAGAGAGAGGGCAATGAAAATGCACGTAATACCAAAAATTCTTTGAAAGCTGCCATAGTCAGAGTAATGTCCAAAATGAACCAGGACCACTTGATTTGAGCATGTAGATGATTTTGATCTCATATAGAAGCAGTTGTTGAAGCTGAAGGTAGCTTTATTGAATAACATTATAGAAAAGAAGGTTTATTTTTATCCTCATAGCATATTTTGATAAATAAAGTTATTATCTGTTATTATATATCTGTTTTTTTTTATAAACATAAATCAGTCCTCAAATATCTTAGTACTCTCTCTCTCTCTCTATATATATATATAAGTATACACACACACACACACACATGTATGTATGTATGTACTATTCATTCCAGTTAAAGTTCCTTGTTGAGATACAGGGAAATGGTTTGCCTTTCTTTTAGACCCAGAAGATCAAACTGAGTGAATTTTCAGGCTGTTATGTTTTTACTGTTATGGAACTATTCTAAAGAGAAACTTATTCTAGGCAGAAAAGTTTCTTTTGTCTCAGGAGACAACTTCTCTGATTCTAGAAGTATTTGAAAATGTACTCTCTTCATGTGGTATAATGGTTGGTGAGAGGAAGGGCATCTTGCTATATTAACGAAGACAAAATATAGGAAATACACAATTACGTAAACTGGTATTACTTGTTTTGTTATTTTGTATATCCGATTATGTAGGACAAACAGAGGCAAGACATTGTGCTGTAACAGTACTGCCTAAGCCATAGACAAATGAAGAGAAAACTATTGTTACAACTGCTTCTACAGCTGCTGCTTCTCCACCACCACTGCTGCCACCACCGTCACCACCACCAATGTGTGGCTTTGAATGGTAACTCTGTCAATGTCTTTACAGAAATAGTTGTCTATATATTATGAAATACAAATGGAATTGCAAATTTCAGAAATAATGGAAAAGAGAATTCCAGTAATAAAATGCAAAGAATAATTACGTTGTATTCGTTGGTAGTAATCACTGTCTGGGGCTGCCTTTAATTTCTTGGAGGTAGCTGCAGTTTTCTTTGATAAGTAACATTTTCCACTTTTTGTTATTTCAAATGATAAACAATTTTTATCAGGCAAACAGTTTACTATACAGGTTTCTGCTGTCATTTTGTTACTTCTCAACAATTTTTTCTCCGGTACATCAAGAGAGGCATCTTTTACTTTTACAAATTGATTCTTAGTATCTGGATATAAAGATAAAGTTAAACCAATGAAATACAACAAAAACAATTATAATTTCTAATATAGAAAGAAGCTAAAATCTGTGAGGTAGAAGTTTGTCAATTAAACTGACCTCTACCCTTGAGTGATATTTTATTTTGGTGGCCCTGGAAAGGCAAAGTTAACATCTACAGGATTTGAATTAAGAAGTGAAAGAGCCAGAACAAATAACACAACACATTTTGTCTGATGCTCTGTTGATTCTGTCAATCCATCACCCTTAAGAACAAGAATAATCATAATTATTGAAGCGACTGATATTATTAAGTTTATAGCATAAATACAAGACCGCAAATTCTGCAGTGATGAAATCTGAAAATAAATCAACTGCTATACTTGAATAGACCTTGTTTTATCAATCTCAGATGTATGGAAGGTGAAGTACGTATTGTTGGGATTTGAAGCGATGATGTAAAAGGATGTAACTAAATATAATTAATTATAGCAACAACTATAACCCATCAATTTATTAATTTTGTAATGTTTTGCTTTTTAGGTGAAATCAAGCCGAGGTCAACTTCACTTGCAGGGAAATGATAAAATAATATACCACTCAAATTGTTGGGATTGTGGTATTGACAAAACATCTATTGAAAATTGTGTTTTGTGTCTAAATCAGAAACCATTATTATTAGGATTATCATAACTAAGGGTGGTGGAGTGGAAGATAGCAAGAGCATCAGAAATCCGTTTCAGAGTTTTAGTAAAGAAGCATTCAGAGCATTATACTGTACAGAGTTTTGGATGATGACAAAGAGTATTGGAGAGAAAGGTCAATGTGGAAGCCTACAGGAAACAATCATTCAAATTTCCAGTTCTTGATCAGCATACTTAATCCATCACTTGATTAAAGCGCATTACCTTGCCCTTGGGAAGAATTAATGGAATGCACTCTGTTATGAGCATTTAGGGAGGTCTCTAGTCTGAGGATAGCTTCCACCAGTCACAATCACTGTAGAAATTGCCACAGAGTTCACCAGTCCTCTGCTGACAAAGATATTTAGTACAAAAATAAAAAAAAATCACAGACAAATACAAGAGAGAATCTATTTATGTTACCTTTACAAATAGGTGGTACTGGAGTCCATTTGTTGTTCTTTTCACATATAGACTTAATTGTTTCATCCGCTGGGCAACTATAGGTCACTTCAGATTTATAGTCAGTAGATTTGTAGTCCTTCTCAGCACCAACAATGTCTTTTGGTGGTCCACAGTTGATTTTTGAGTTAACTGAAATTGATGAAATAAATTGATATCAATGTTAGGAAGAGGATGAGAGTAAAGAGATAACGACAATGATATAATAAAAGATACAAAGTGAATCAAATCTGCACAAGAGCCAGTCCAACGGCGCTGGTATCAACCACACTCGAATGTTGTTTTTCACGTGCCACTGGCACATGTGCTGGTAAGGTGGCACTGACAACGATCACGTTTGAATGGTGCTTTTTATGTGCCATCAGCATGGGAGTCAATCCATGGTCCTGGCAATGATCACACTTGGATGTGCTTTTCACATTCCACTGGCACTGTGCTTTGTCTCAGAACCTCACCCAAAAAAACAAAAACAATGTTCTCTTCTAAACAAAATCCCTAAAAAACATCTGTTTAATATAAATGAACAAGCTGTTTGTACATTCACAAAATTGTATTTGACAAGTTCTAGAGAGGAACAAAAGCGCTAATAATAATGAAGAAATAAAAGGAGTTGTTCCAAAATTCTGATAACTTTTCTTCTCAATATATATATATATATATATATATATATATATATATAAATGATTAAGGTGGCTAGATGCAAATTAAAACCAAAAGGGAAAAGTTCAACCATCACTAAAAGTGACTAAGGATGCACCAACATTGTTAGAAACAAGAGTCAAAGACTCTTTAGCCACAAACAAAGCACAGCTTCTGTACTAACAAGGGAGATACCCTCCTACAGTGAACATGGGTGTGCGCACATACACACACACACACACATTATAGACACACATGTAGGTATATGTAAATACATTCAAACACATAGATATGCAAACACATAAAGCAAAAAAATAAAAACACTCTACTGACCTGGGTTAATGATGTAAGTATTCCATTCCCATGTGTTGGGTAGAAGGTCCTGAGTCAAGTGAGTCACATTACTTTGATCACACAACTTAAGTTTTTCATTATACTCATAAGAGTTACATCCTGGATTTTGATGACAAGCATGATCACACTCCTTTAAGCTCACATTATCCACTCGTTCAAAACTATCATGCCCTGGTATGGAAGTGCTTTTAAGTACCAAAACATCATCTTTGGCTAGAAAAAAGAAAAAAAAACAAGAAATACATTTTATATTCCCACACACAAACTAAAAATTATATAGCAACCAATGCATAAATTGTTTTAAATGTACAATTTAAAACAAATATGAGGGTTGGCTGAAAAGTTTATAGGTTGACCAAAATACTCACATGGAATGTAACCAATTGAGTTTTTTTTTTCAACTCAGTTCTCCTTGTGGTCCACAAACTTCTAATATCAGTGTTGTAGTGCTTGGATCCCATTAGTGAAGAAACTTTCATCCTGTTAGTCAAAAAAGTTATCAACAGCAGTTATGACATCATCATCACTGCAATACTGGTTCTCAGCCAAGCGTTTTTTCATGTTGAGGTATAGATGATAGTCAGAAGGGTGATCAACCAGTTCAAAGCCATCGCCAGACACAGCAGTCATTGAAACCAAGGACTTGTGTGCAGGATTATTGTCCTGATGAAACAAGACCCCTCTCTGTGTATTTGGTCTTGATTGCCTTTTGTAGCTGACTCAGCAAGTTGGCATAGTACTCATTATTCATTGTGTGGCCCTTTTGAAGATAGTCAATAAATATAATGCATTTTATATCCCAAAAAACTAAGGCCATCACCTTCTCTGCAGATGAAACAATCATGTCCTTCTTTGGAGCAGGTGAGGAGGGGTGTTTCCACTGCCTGGATTATCTCTTTGTCCCAGACCCCAAAGTGAAGCCAATACTCATTCACTCCCATGTGACTGAGAGTGGATTAAACGGATTTGAATAAATAAAGAACTATGTGAACTGTCAGTGGCAGTTGACAGCATTGATCATCTGTATTGGTTACTGTGTTAGTTCAATATCGTAACTATGCTGGAGTAATACGGAGTGTGTTCTGTGTAAAGATAATATTTCTGTGATCAGTTATATTAGATGACCATATCCAAATATTTATTGGGTAATACTATTCCTACACCAGATATTTACGTGCATGTCATAACACTGGGTTAGGAAACCTTCAAGGAAACCAGCTGGACTGCCTCAAACAATGTCAGATTTTCCTGTGATGTGTTCATCCTGGTGTGGTTTTGATCAGGTGTCAGGTGTGGCACCCACCGAGCAGAAATTTTTGTCATACCATGTTTATTGTGCAGAATATTCTCTCGCAGAAAATACTAATAATATTGACTATTTGTTTTATAGTCAATCACCTCTCATCCATCACCATTTGGTAAACAATCAATGTTTTCCTTGTTGGTGATCAACCAGTTCAAAGGTGATCAACAAGTTCAAAGCCACAGCTAGACAGCAGCCATTGAAACCAAGGACTTGTGTGCTGGAGCATCGACCTGATGAAACAAGACCACTCTTATCAATTTTCCTGGGTGTTTGGTTTTTATAACCTTTTGTAACTGATTCTGCAAGTTGGTATAGTAGTAGGTTGTAAAGAAAGTTCTTGCAGAATTTTTAATTTTGGTTTTAAATGATGTATTTTTAAATTAATTTTCATTAAATTACTTTGCCTTTATATATCATTTTAAAGCCCGTTTTCTGCTCTATCTAATCCAGTTTCTCTTTTTCTGTTTGAATATTTAGGCCAGTTTTTCTGGAACGTTGAATACAACATGGACAAAAAGTTTACACAATTTTCTTATTCCAGTTCAAGCTAGGCCGAAAAGCTGCTGAAACAGCTCGTGATATCAATGATGCATTTGGCCCAGGAACCACTAATGAATGTACAGCACAATGGTGGTTCAAGAAATTTCGTAGCAGTGACGAGAGTCTTGAAGATGATAAGCATAGTTACTGGCCATCAGATGTTGACAACGATCAACTAAGAGCTTTAGTTGAAGCCAATCCACGCACAACTGTTCGAGAGCTTGCTTCTGAACTAGACGTAATGTATACAGCAATTTCTAACCACTTGAAAGAGATTGGAAAAACAAAAATACTTGAGAAATAGGTGCCACATGAATTGAATGACAACCAAAAAAAAGTGTCGTCTTCCCTTATTTTACGTAACAAGAACGACCCATTTCTTGACTGGATTGTGACTTGCAATGAAAAGTGGATTCTTTACAACAACCAGCAACACTCAGCCCAGTGGTAGGAGGCTGACGAAGCTCCACGGCACTTCCTGAAGTGAAAGTTGTACCAAAACAAGGTCATGGTGACTGTTTGGTGGTCTGCAGCCAGTCTCATCCAACACAGCTTTTTGGATCCAGGTGAAACCATTACTGTGGAGAAGTACTGTCAGTAAATGGATGAAATGCATAAGAAACTCTGACAACAACAGCCAGCATTGGTCAATAGAAAAGGACTAATTCTTCTCCATGACAATGCTCGGCTGCACATTGCACAACTGACCCTGCAGAAGTTGAACGAATTGGGCTATGAAACTCTGCCTCATCCACCAGACCTCTTGCCTACAGACTATCACTTTTCCAAGCATCTCAACAACTTCTTGCATGAGAAATGCTTCAAAAACCAAGACAATGCCAAACATGCCTGCAACAACTTCATTGCCACCAGAATGCAAGATTTTCACGCTACTGGCATAAATAAACTTGTTTCACATTGGCAAAAGTGTATTGATTCTGATGGTGTTTATTTCGATTAATGAAGTTTTATTTGAGCCGAGATATGTGCATCTGAATTAAAAGGTTAAAAACTGCAAGAACTTTCTTGACAACCTAATACTTTCCATTCATGGCATAGCCCTTTTGAAGATAGTCAATAAACATAATGCCTTTTGTATCCCACAAAACTGAAGCTGTCACCTTCCCTGCAGATGAAGCAACCACATTCTGAGTTCGGAAACCTTCAAGGAAACCAACTGGATTTGCCACAAACAATGTCAGGTTTTCCTGAGATGTGATCATACTGGTGCGCTTTTGATTAGGTGACAGCAGGTATGTCACTCACCCAGCAGAAAACTATGTTATGCCAAATTTATTGTGCAAAATATCCTCTCATGAAAAATACTAATAGTATTGACTATTTGATTTATAATCAATAGCCTGTTGTCCATCACTATGTTTCTCTCTTAGAGTAAAAAGCAGATTGTATTAGGATTGTATATGAATTGCATTGTTACAAGGTTGCAAGACCTGCTCAACATGGTGAAGCTAATGTTCTGGAAGCATAATGTATGTGCTCACAACTGGGTCTTTCACCAAACTTGTTACAGTTAAGCTTTCCACACCCCTTATTTCCCTTCATTGCCCTCCTCACATCTGCATTATTTTGCTGTTATAGTTAAATGAGATTAGAACTACTTATTTCATCATGAGTTTTTGTGCTATCAATTGTCTCTCTCACTCCCTATTACAACATACTTTTGCACCCATCCTTCATTCTTAACATTGTCTTTTCCCAGTCACATTTTCCTTTCTCTCTTTCCCTCTCACCTGAACCATTTTCTGTTAACTTACCCCTGTCTACCTCTGACTACCAATCACTCAAGATATCTCACTCTCTACACACACGTTAAAACCTACCCATAATCTCCCTTTCACTTCCATTACCCATTTCTGTTGTATTATAATTAATATTCTGATGATCTTCACACTTTCTATACTACTAGTCATTACCTCCTCTCCCCTTCCCTCAAAATCATATTTATCATCGATCATCACTTCACCCTTGATCACTATTCCCCATAATCCCCTACAAGCTGTCTAACCTCTCTCACTCTGCTCCCAAACACTTGCAGTCTATACCCCATCCCATTTCTCTTAACCTATCCCACTCTCTCTTCTATTCATATTTTACCTTTTAGACATGCTTGGATATCTTGTTACTACCATCTTTATCTCAATTTCCAGCTCCACCCCAATTACTTCTACCACTGATCTTTTAGGTAACCCTGTCAATGTCTTTACAGAAATGGTTGTATATGTGTGTATATATATATATATATATATATCATGAAGTACAAATGTATAGTGAGTTGGCCGTTTATTCATAGCTAATGTGTAACTTGTTGCTATAACATGATGGAATATCCATAGTCAGGTTGAAGTGATGACGTCAGTGATGGTAGCTGTGCCTGTGTGTTCAGTCAATAGTAATTGGTATACTGAGACAGATGGACAAATCTCAACTTGTTCAATAGTAAAATTTATTCACAGCAGTGGGTTAAATACAATGTAAAATGCCTTGTATAAGATTTCTGTAAAGAAGTCAGCTGTGTTTCATAGAGATATCTATAGTGCTATAGCGGTGAATGAATGTTTGAAGACATTAGATATACTTAGTGTATATAAAAAGAGGCTTGATTGAAGTGTTTTTAGAAAAACAAGAGATAACAGGATTGAATTTGGTCGATACTGCTAGTGCACCTGGTTGAAGACTTGTTTTTGTGTGAAAGATGCCAGCGCAAGCATGATAGAACCAAATTACATGCCAAGTGTCCTTAGAGAAAATGAAATAGAGGAACTCAGTTAAACATGGCCACAGCTACATTATATAAGTGACCATTGGATGAAGCAGAGGGAGCTTGTTAGAAGGAGCCTGTTTATTTGGCCAATCACAGATTGAATAGAGCTTTAAACTTACAGTATCGTTTGAGCCTACTTGAGATTAAAAATGTATGTGTTAAACTAAGGCTAGTACAGACATGCTACAAATGGAATCATAAATTTCATAAAAAGAGGAAAAGAGAATCCAACAATAAAATACTAAGAATAATTACATTTTGTTCGTTGGTAGTAATCTCTGCTTTTGTCTGATTTCATTTTCTTGGATTTAGTTGCAGTTTTCTTTGATAAGTAACACTCTTTGTTTCTTTTATTTATTTCAAATGACAAACAAGTTTCGTCAGACAAACACTCTTTACCACAAGCATCTGCTGTCATATTTTTCTTTTGCAACAATATTTTCCCAGATACATCCAGAACTGCATCTTTTACTTTCACAAAATTGATCCGAGCAACTGGAATTTAAAGCAAGATTGAGACAATTGAAAACAAAACAAGAACAACAATAATAATTTATAACACTGAAAGAAGGCCAAAACTAGGAAAAATGTGATCAATTAAATTGGTCTCTGCACCTGTGTAGCATTTTATTTCATTGGTCCTGGACTAATATTTGCTTTATCAACCAAAAGTACACCCAGGTGTGATTTGAACCCAGAATGTAAAAGGACGTAAATAAATATAGTTGGTCTTGACAAGGTTTAGAACCCATCACTTTTGCAATCTTTTGCCTGGAAAAACTAAAATAATTTCACTTTCACCATCGTCTAGTGAATAAATATATATGCAGTAAATGTGGACAGCCACAACTTAATGTAAGAAGCTACAAAATATTAATTAATCAAAATTATTCTTTTAATGAAATACAGAAGAAAAGTGTTTATGTTTATGAGGATACCCCTTCAGAATTTCATGACCAGAATAAGTCATTAACAATAATTTTACAAGACTTTGAGGGTGAAACTTTAATCATAATACCTTGATTCAATAAGTAGCCACTTTACTATTTGTTTCATATGCAGGAAATGACCTTTGTTGTCTTAGTACATATATATGGATTGAGTGAGTAATCTGGGTTTGATTCTCAGTCCAAGTCAGTTCACTTTACTTAGACAGTTACTACCCTTAAGTAAGACATGAATATCACACAATTTCATTGCTTTCTCTAAATATATTTGGTCATTTACCTTAATAATGAATACATAACTTATTACAATGAGGTGGTCCTTATATCTTCGAACAAGCTAGTTATGGAAAAAATAGCTGTCATGAAATTCTGAAGCCACACTCCCTCCTACACTTGTAAGATTATTGTGATCAATGCAAGGTCAGCCCTATGTTTGCTGGCACCCTGGGCAGGCTGAATTTAAGTGTGTACAAGCTTATGGTTGTGGAAATTTCCTTGTCTTTGTCATACCCTCCTAGGTGCCCCCTAGCACATGGCACCCTGGGTGTCTGCTTGAGTTGCTGGTATCTTGAACTGGCCATGGATCAATGTCAAACATGAGCATCTGGTGGGGGTCAATGTCAGTGTCTATTATTGCAATAAATATATTAACAGTGGACCAAGTATTGTCCACCTCCATCACCCTGACTAGCCGAAGTGTCAGGGAGTGGTGTTAAAGCTAACAAAAAGTATATCAGATGATAAACCATGTCATATCTGTTAGCTTGTAATTTAAGTTTAACATTTACTGTTGGTCATCATGGTAGATACCCATCTTGTTAGACATTAATAAAAACTCTCTCAATCATAATCCACTATCTTAAAGAAAGAAGGTCAGATTATCTAATGTAGTCCCAAAGATACTGGATCAAACCTGACCTGGGCAACGAAATTGGTAGGTATTACACTTGAGTTATCTATAGAAGATTTGAGGAAAGAGCACTGACATTCCCAGAGAGACTCTGAGCTTTGATTTGAATGAGGTGAAAAATTTATTGGAAAGATAACCTTTTGTTCAGAGAATACTATGGACAAATTCTATCAAATGGCTTTACGAGTCCAAGATATAATCTACAGTCACAGAGTGCCATCAGACAGTTCTGTCTGAAATATGCACAATACAACAAACTAATTTTACATGCACATGTTGAGTCTCCAGGCATTTTTAATACAGCAGAGAAAGCAGTTTTTCTCTGTTTTGTTGCTGTGGATGAGGTTGAAAGGTCTGACAATGGGGACTTTCTCTTTGGTCAATCCCTAAACTGCATTTTTAAAGTTTCCTTTGTAAGGATGGAGAGGAAGATGCTCTTCTCAAGGGAAATTTTTTAAATAGATGTGAAAGTAGATGTGGCCCACAGTGCTTAAATATTAACTGGAGAGGACACTTGTCCTTGGAGTTACGGATGATCGTTGATTGTGAGGTTTTTCAATTGGCTCCTGATAGGGATCCTCCTTCTTTCAACAGAATTGTATCATCATTCTAATTTTCAATCACCCACCTATCCACTCTCTCTGATCCCTGGTTTATTTCATTATACACATCTCCCTGTATATGGGTCTATGGCCCCTGCCCTCACTTCTGTCACATCTGCACCATTTTTCTCTTGTCGCTCACTTCTCCATTTGAAGAAGCCAAGATTCTCAAGTACACAACATACTACTCAATACTATTCTCCTACCAGTTGAGAGTCTTGTCCCATAAGGTATGTGGTGGTCTCATTGGTGTTGGAGCCATGTAAAAAGCATCCTGTTTACTCTATAAAGTGGTTAGCATTAGAAAGGGCATGCAGCCATAGAAACCATGCCAAAATAGACAGTAGAGCTTGGTGAAGTTTTCTGACTTGCAAGTTCCTGTCAAACTGTCCAAGCCAGACTCTTCATGTTTTCAGTTCAAATCTAGCTTATGTCAACTTTGCTTTTATTTCTTGTGGGGGGTCAATAAAATGTAACACTAGTCAAGCACTGGAGTTAATGATACTGACTAAACCCCTTCTATGAAAAGTTATTTTTTTCCCTCTCAAACCAGAAAGCATCATTATATTTTGTATTATCATAATTTAGGATAAGGTGGTTAGCTGGCAGAATTGTTAGCATACCAGACAAACTGCTGCTAAGCATTTTGTCTGTCTTTACAGTCTGAGTTCAAATTCTACCAAAGCTGACTTTGTCTCTCATCCCTTTGGGGTCAATAAAATAAATACCCATTTGCACTGAAGTTGATGTGATTGACTTACTCCTCCCCTAAAATTACTGACCTTGTGCCAAAATTTCAAATTATTATCATAATTTAGAATAGTGAACTGGAAGATCAGTAAAGCATCAGAAATCTTTCAGTCAGCTGCTGAATTCTAATAAAGAAGTACCCAGGGCTATTTATTGTACAGAGTTTCAGTTGATGACATGAAGAATGGGTGAAAAGAGAAGAGTTAGAAATGAAGAGGAAAAATGACGAAGATGAGCTGAGCTATAACTTGACAACAATATGGTATTGTGAGGACTTCTGACTGTATCTGCTTCACAACTAAGCCTTGCGAATGAAATTTGATGACTAGAAACTATGTGGAAGCCTGCTGGGGTGGACATGCTGCTACACTTGCTACTTTGGCTAGAAGACTTAATCCATTATTGAATTTAATACCATAACCTGTAACTTGGATGAATTTAATGAAGTCTATTCTGTTACAAGCATTTGGGGATGTCCTTTGGTCTGAGGATAGCTTACTCAGACCCTCACACCAGTCAACAACACCATGGAAATTGTCAAAGAATCAATCTTTCTTCCTCTAACAAAGATATTTAAGAAAAAAATTAAACAAAATTACTGAAACAGAAACATCAAGAGAGAACCTGATTACATTAATTTACCTTCACAAGTGGACGGTACAGGAGACCATTTATGATTCTCTTTACATACTGATTGTAATTTTTCTCCTTCTGGACAAGTGTAGGTCACTTTAGATTTAAAAGTGGTGGTTTTGTAGGACTTATTGGCACTAATAACATCTTTTGGTGGTCCACAGTCAACTTTTGAATTAACTGAAAAATAAGAGAAATTGATATCAGTGGTGAATGTAGACCAGGTATGGTTGAGAACAAGGAAATCAGGACGGATTTATAAAAAATATATTGACTAAAACAAGCTGAAGACATCTGTACAGACACACAGACACACACATACATGCACGCACACACGTGTGTGTAGTATCTATGTATGTATGTAAATATACTTGCATATCCGTGTTATCAAAAATGCCAACATTTTATTAATGATAGAAAATGATGCATCAAAGCAGTGGGAGAAACCACTGATAAATGTTAGCAATTGAGTAAATATATGTACAAACACAGAAATGAATTCCTTGAACAATCAGATACATTTGTAATGTCTTTGTTGAAAATGTTATTTTCCATGATCTTCTTTGACTGTCCATTGTAGATTGATCTTGAATGTTAGTATTCAGTAATCATCTCTTGTAGGCTTGCATGTAGGCTACACCTGTGAGCCTGCCAGAAATGATTACTGAACTATATATATATATATATATATATATTCCATCAACTACCTGCACAGAAAATAGATGCCACCATCAACTGCCATGGAGGTAAGTTAGAGGTAGTAGATAGCTTCCATTACCTAGGTGATTAAGTTAGTAGTGGAAGTGGATGCTCTGAGAGTATAGCTGTCAGATTAAGATTAGGCTGGGCAGAGTTTAGAGAGCTCCTGCTTCTGCAGGCAAGAAAGGTAGATTGCATGATGCCTGTGTGTGCACAGTTATGCTACATGGCAGTGTAACATGGGCTGTGACAGTCAAGGACATGTGTAAACTTGAAAGAAAGGAAGTCAATATGCTTCGTTGGATGTGCAATGTCAGTGTGCATGTCCAACAAAGTGTAAGCATCTTGAGATAAAAGCTAGGCATAATAGATATCAAATGTGGTGTGCAAAAAAGATGAATGTGCTGGTATGGTCATGTGATACACATGTACGAGGACAGCTGTGTAAAGAAGTGCAAGTCTCTCACTGTGGAGGGAACCTGTGGTAGATGTAGACCATGGAAGACATGGGATGAGGTGGTGAAGCATGATCTCTGAACTTTGGGCCTCACAGAGGCAATAACTAGTAACTGACGCCTTTGGCAACTTTGGCAATATGCTGTGCTTGAGAAGACCTGTCAAGCCAAGTGAAATTGCAATAGTAGCTGATGCTGATGTCATGTAACCAGCACCTGTGGTTCTTTGTGTTGGAGAAGGCAACTCTAACTATATGAGAATTAATAATTGAATAATATGTAGAATTTTTTTGAAAGTTCTTACCAACCACTTCAACTGCAAAGGAAGATTAGATTTAATTTGCTTTCCATACGGAATAACAAACCAGACAGTTTTCCTAGTAACAGTCAAATTGTAAGTGGTAAATTTAAAGAATGGTGAAATACCTCTAGAGTGAAAAAATGGGCTTAAATAATGCTTGCCTCCTTTACCCCGTAAAAGAATTTTATTATGTTTTGTGTTGTTTACAATATTAGAATTAAAATCACTCTTCTTATTACAACTAGATTTCTTGTTTTGAACAGTAGATAAAGGATGAGATTGAGCAGAATCAACGTATGTAACTTTTTCTTTATACCCTGCTTTAACTAAGGCAGAGTTATAAAATTCTGCCTTGTCGTTAAAAATGTCAACATAATAATAATAATAATAATAATAATAATAATAATAATAATAATAATAATAATAATAAATAATGATGATGATAATAGCAATAAAAACATGGTTTTGGTCTCTGAGGACAACCCCGACAGAATTAAAATAATGTTTAATTATTCTAAGGTGAAGAATTCTATATACCAATGTAAAATTTCTTGTGGTACCGATGTCTACTTCTACATTGGCACATCCTCTTCCCAGTTATCTAAGAGAATTTCCAATCATTATTCTTCATTTAGGGATAGCAGTAAACGTCATAGCACAGGACTAAGTAAATTGGTTTGGTATCTTAAAGACAATAATAAGGATTTTAAGTTATATTGGTTCATCCTGTCCATATCTTTCCCTTATGATAAGGGCAAAGGATTTTGTAACAGTTACAACTCTGAACTCTTCCATATTCTCTTCTCTAAGAATCACCTTAACACACTTATAGAGCGATCTTACAAATGTAAGCACTGGCAGAAACATACATTTAGCTCATATAAGTGATTTTATCAGTCTTTGTAGTTTGAACATTTAGTTCAACTTGCACTTTACTTCAATAGAGAAATCTACTTCCAAGCCTTTGAACATTTTTTCAACCATTTTTTCAACCATTTTTTCAAACATTTTTTATCCCTCTTTATTTGTTCTCTACTTATTATTTCTTTACCACTTCTCTTTCTAGTG
>NC_043005.1:21376436-21663936 GCF_006345805.1 Octopus sinensis | reverse complement strand
AGTTGATCATAATATCTTCATTCAAAAAGTAGCCATTTTCCTCTTTGTTCTCCATGCAGGAAATGACTCAGTATTTTTCTTATAGTTGTTCTTTTAGTATAAATTTGGATTGAGTGGTGTGAGTCAATGATCAGTGTTTGATTCTCAGTCTAAATCAGTTCATGTTACATAGACAGCTAGTGCCCTCGAGAAAGACATGAGTACCACACAGTCTCAATGTTTTCTCTAATTATGTTCAGCCACATACTTAAACAAAACAATACATAATTGATTACAATGAGATGGTATTTATAGGTTTTAATAAGCTATCCCTGGCAGAAACCACTTAGCCATGAAATTCTCAGGTCACATTCTCTCCTACATACATGAGATTAAAGTGGTTCATGCTCAGCCTGAGCAACTCTTGGTCAATATGAATGTTTGCAACTGTAATAGATATATTAAGATTGGATCAAATAGTGTCCATCACCATCACCAAGACCATCCAAAGGCCAGGTGGTGGTGTTGAATAAGGCAACAAATTACACCAGAAGATAAGCTGTGTGAAATAATTTAGCTTGTGATAATAAATCTGAAATTTACCTGCCATTATGAAAGGCCCTATCTGGGCATATAATGTGTTAGAACTATAAACAATATCTCCCTCAATCATTCCCAACCATCTTTAAAAAGTGTATTTCAGGATTTCAGAAGATATAGAATGCAGGATCAAATCTGATCTGGGCAAAGGGATTGGAGGATGTTCTTCCACTCTAGCAATCCATTGAGATTTAGTGGAGGGATAGAGTGCTGACATTCTTAGGGCTGTTCTGAGTATTGATGAACAACGAACTGCTAAGTTGTGTTTTGGAGGACATTTTGTCAAGGAATACTATAGACAACTTTCTGAAGTTCTTGGCTTGGCAGAGCTACCAAAGGGCTCAATTAATCCATGATGAAATCTACAGTCATATAAGTATCATAAGATAGGCCTCATCGAAATTCATGTTGTAAAACAAAACCATTTTGCATGCACTCATTCAATGTTCAAGTATTGCTGATTTATGGAGTTATATAAATCCATTGTTGTTGTATGGGGGATGGATGTGGCTGTTAGTCAAGTCCATCATGAAAATATCCCCATGACCTCATTTAACCATCAGTGAAAGCAGTTTTCCTCTGTCTAGTAGTTATGGCAAGAGGAAATTGGGACCAGAATGCATAAAACTTGGTAGAGGTACAATAATTGGAGAGAAGACTTATCCTTGGAGTTCAGGATGATTTTCAAAGGCAGGTTTCTTCAATTGGTTCTCAATAGAGATCCTGCTAAATTTAAGGGGATTGTATCACCATCCTCATCTTTATTTGCAATGTATACATGGGTGCTAATTAGAGAATTGAAAGATATACTTTACAGTATACTTCTTTTTGGACGTCAGTTCAAATGAAGCCAAAGTTAACTTTGCTTTTAATTCTTATGGGTGTCAATGTCATAAAGGACCAGTTAAATTGTAAAGTTGATGGTGATGACAATACCTGTCCATCAAAAACTGTTGGTTTCATGTGCAAATCAAGAATCTTTATTATTAAAATTAGTAGTATTATTGTTTTAATCAAGGGTGGTGAACTGGGAGAGAATAAAAGGAGCATAAGTTTGTTTCAGAGGATTGCAGAGTCTTAGTGAAGAATGACTCAAGGCATTAAATTGAACTGAGCTTAGGATGATGAAATATAATATGGGTGAGAAAGATCAAGTAAGAAATTCAGAGAAAATGTATCAAGATAAGGTGAAGTATAGCTAATGAGATAATAAGTTTACTTAGCAACAGTGTAGAAATGGGTAGAGTTTTGTGAGTGTGGTTAAAAATCTGCTTCACAACAAATTCTTGTGAATGAAAACTACTGGATGGAAACTTTTTGGAAGCTAAGCACACTGGGCGAAATGCTTAGCAGTATTTCGTCTGTCTTTACGTTCTGAGTTCAAATTCTGCCACGGTCGACTTTACCTTTCATCCTTACGGGGTTGATAAATTAAGTACCAGTTGTGTACTGGGGTCGATCTAATCGACTGGCTGCTTCCCCCAAAATTTCCGACCTTGTGCTTAGAGTAGAAAAGAATTTCTTGGTCAGGAAACTTGATTCATCACCAAATTTAACAGCATTATCTGGCACTTGAATAATATTAATGGAATCCTCTACATTGCAAGCATATGAAGAAGTCTCTGGTCTGAAGACAACTTCCTTTCTCCCTCCCACCAGCTGCAAATGCTGTGGAAATAGTAAGGGACAAAGGCATTTAATGGAAAAATTTAACAAAATTTCTTAAACAGAGACAACAGAAGAGAAAGCTATTTATGTTACCTTTACAAGAAGATGCTACTGGAGTCCATTTGTTGTCCTTTTGACATATTGACTTTAGTTGTATTCCATTTGAGCAAGTATAGAGTACTTCGGATTTATAGGCAGTAGTTTTGTAGGACTTTAATGTACCAACAATATCTTTGGGAGGCCCACAGTCAATACGTGCATAAGCTGAAATTGAAAAGAGAAATTGATATTAGTTGTGAGTATATTGAAGAGGGTGAAAATGAGGATATAAAGCAGGTGAGAATGAGGAGAATGAAAGGTTTTAGTGAATGAAATTGCAGTAATTTGCACATAGATATAAATACAAAGATACACATATGCATACATATGTGTGCTTGCACATACACACACATGAAATATTTAGAATTTAAGATGTTGAGACATTCGGTGAAAGAAACTGAAGAAATTTACACTTGTACATATGTACATATACCTGTAAATGTACACATACATACAAATAAGTATATGTGCAAGAACATACATACCTACTCAATGTCTGTATAGATACATACCTAACACACACACAACTTAAAGGCATAGTGACAGTGAAATCCAGGCAAATTCCCTTTTGATTATTCTGTGATAACACAACTTGGGTCACTAGATTGATGACTGGTAATCAAGAGATAATTAGAGTGAACTGTGTAATCCATGTAATTTCCCTTGTACTCCTGATTGAATAGTAAATGCACAGTTTGCTTCTGAATACTACATAGTATTGTATGAAACACAAAGTTGAGTGAAGAATGTTACAGTTATAAACCATAATTTTTAATCCATAATATGCTTATGTGCAAACTGGACAGGTTGAATCAACCTGAATCAGTTCTTATTCAAAGTTGCTGCCTTTCAAATGCTCATGATAGCTCCATGTAGAAAGCAACCTTTGAATGTTGGGTGATATGCTCTGCTTGAGAAGATCTGTCAAGCCAAGTGAAATCGTAGTCATAACTGATGCCAGAGCCATATGACTGGTACCCATGCTGGTGGCATGCAGGAAACACCTTTTGAACATTGAGCCTCACATAGGCAGTGACAAGTGACCAAGACCTTTGGCGATATACCGTGCATGGGAAGACCTGTCAAGCCAAGTGAGATCATAGCTATGGCTGATGCTGATGTTACATAACTGGCACCCATGCCAGTGGCATGTAAAAATTGCTCACTACACGCTTGGAGTGGTTGGTATCCAGCCATACAAACAATGCCAAATCAAATTGGAACCTGAGGCAGCTCCCCAACTGCCCAGTTCTCAGTCAAACCGTTCAACCCATGCTAGTGAGGGTATTAAATGATGATGATGATAAAGAGGGGGAGAAGGTGGCATGATCATGTGATAAGATGTTTGGGTTCAGTTTGACTGCATGGCACCTTAGGTAAGTGTTTTCTACTACAGCCATGGGCCAATCAATGCATGTGAGTCAATTTGGTAGATGGAAGCTGAAAGAAGTCCTTCATGTGTGTATGTGTGTGTGAGTGTTAATGCTTCCATGTTTTGACTCCATGAGATAGTTGTAAATGAGTGTCACCATCATGTACTTTGTTTGCAATATTCTGTGCAAACCCATCTGGTCATGGGAAATATTAACTTAGTTGGAAACTGGATATGATTGGTGATAGTAAGGGCATCCAGCCATAGATAATTCAACTCAACAAATTCTGTCTGAATTCTAGCATGGAAAAGTGGACATTAAGTGCTGTATCCTCAATGGAAATATTAAAACAATTTGCATCTTAACTCCCCTTTTTTCACTATTAGTTTGTGTGTGTACATATACAAATACATATAGAGATATATAAAACTATATATACAGGGGTTGGACAAAATAATGGAAACACCTTAAAATTTCAAACAAATTTATTTTTATATGGGGTAGGACCACCTTTGGCAGTATTTACTGCTTGAATTCTATGAGGTATGGACTCATACAAAGTTTGAATCGTTTCCAAAGGAATTTTTGTTCATTCATTAGCTAAAACAGTCTCCAGTTCTTGTAGTGATGATGGTGAAGGATATTGACTCCTTACTTTATTGTTCTAAAATGCACCATAAATGTTCAAAAATATTGAGATCTGGGGACTATAGTGGACAGATAAGAAGTTCAACTTCACTAGAATGTTCCTCATGCCATTTAGTAACAACTTTAGCTGTGCGAATTGGTATATTATCATCCTGAAAGATTGTGTTTCCCTCTGGAAACAGTTCTGCAACCATAGGATGAATTTGATCAGATAAAATGTGTAAATAGTCTTGACTATTAATTCTGCTATGAAAAGAAACCATTGGACCGATGGATTTCCAAGATATAGCCCGCACCCCACCCCAGATCCTCCTCCATGTTTAACAGTTGGAAGAAGGCAGTCTGGATCAAATGCTTCTTTTGGTTTTCTCCACACATATACTTGGCCAGTGGTTGGAAATAGGGTAAAGGATGATTTGTCTGATAAAATAACATTCTTCCACTGCTCTAGGGACCAATTCACTAGGCTTTTACTCTACTCTAAATGCTTTGCAGCATTTGTTTTTGAAAGTGGTGGTTTTCTGATTGCAGCCCTCCCATGAAATCTGGCGTTGTGAAGCTCCCAGCAAACAGTTTTTGTGGAAACTGCATTCTTGAGGTGGTCATTAAGCTCTCTAGTAATTTTGAGTGCTGTGCTTTTGTGATTCCAACAGTCCCTATCTGAAAGTTTTGGTTATCTTCTGGAGTTTTGTTACGATGAGATTCAGTTTGGTTTTGTACTTGGGAAGAGTCTTTTTAATGAGATAATTGCACGAAAAGTAGATGGCCAAAAAAAGCCATTATACATAGCTTGCATCGACCTGGAGAAAGCTTTCACCTGATTCCCCTCCTATGTTATCTAGTGGTCTTTAAGGAAGTTAAGATTAGAAGAATGACTTGTTAGAGCTGTACAATCCATGTACAATGGTGCTGTCAGTAACGTGAAAGTCAGCCACTAATACAGTGATGAATTTAGCATACAAGTAGTGGTTCAGATAAAGCTGTCTTTGTTTGTGGCAGATGTGCAAGAAGAATAAGCACTAAGGTCACATAGGAACTAGACTCTCTCAAATGCCCAGGAGGCTCTCTTGAGGTAGTAAATAGTTTCTGTTACCAAGGTGACCAAATTAGCAATGGTGGATCTGAAAGTATTGTTTCCAAAGTAAGAAGAGGATGGAGAGAGTTCAGACGGCTATTACCTCTGTTGGCAACAAATGGACTTTCTTTTCAAGGGAAAGGTAGATTATATTATACTTGTGTGTGAATGGCTATACTCCAAGGTAGTGAGACATGGGCTCTGAATGCAGAAGCCATGCAAAGACCAGAAAGAAATGAAGGCCGTATGCTCAGTTGGATGTGCATGTACGACAAAGTCCAAATGTGTTGAGAGCAAAGTTGGGCATAAGAGGAATTGCGTGCAGCATGCAAGAGAGATGACTATACTGGTTTAGACATGTAATGAATATAAATGAAGATAACCGTATAAAGAAGAGCTGATCACCAAAAGTGGATCGTGCCTGCGGAAAAGGTAGACCCAGGCAGACATGGGAAGAAGTGTGAGGACCAATCTCAGGTTTTTGGGCCTCATAGAGGAAATTACAATGGATCAAGATGTCTGGTGATATATGATTCTTGAGAAGACATGCCCAATTCAGTGAAACTGAGTTCTAGAAGTGCTGTGTTTCCCACTCACACTTAATGATAAAACGATCCACACACCCTACTCCAACACACCAAACTACACTCCCCAATCCTGTCCTCACAGCCCTGCTCACTGTATCATTGCTATCCCATAGTCCCTCACCCCTCTAAACACATATCTCTCACTTCCTTTACCCTACCATCCCATTTATAATCTGATCTCCATTTGTGAGTATGATCTAACACTTCGCCACCATCCCTCTCCTGCTCTCTCTTGCACTCTTGCTGTCTCTTACTCTCTCTTTCCCTTCCCTCAGGATGGATAGCCATGTATCACCTTTCAGTAGCACACCTGTTTCTGTCCTCATTCTTGATCACTCTTTCTCTCTCCCTCTCTGGTCAGGTTACCATGAGCCTCCTCTATAGCAACATACCTGTTTCTGTCACTCTATCTCACTTGAACCTTTCATCATCTGACACAAGATCACTTCCTTCAATGTCCCCTCTCCTCTAAAAGGATTTTTGTCTTGCAAATTACTTGGTGATCCTGCAAGTGTTTGAGCCATGCAAAATGCACCCATTCCACACTGTAAAATAGTTGGCATTTGGAAGGGCATCCAGCTGTAAAAGCCATGCCAAAACAGTCACAGGAGTCTGGTGCAGGCTCTTGTCAAGACAGCCCATGTCAAACCATCCAACCCATGCCAGCATTGAAGGTGTACATTAAACAATGATGATGATGATGGTGATGATATATATATATATATATACTAGCAGCTAAGCCCGGTTTTACCTGGTCTGTTTGGATGATGTGGGTGTGATCGCTTTTGGTTTGCATTTCAAAAATTTAACATAATCTTTTCCATAAATCAACTATCGTAAAAATTTTATATGATGGCCTCACATTTTTTTTGTATGCTTGTGTACCTTAAAAGACGTTAATCATCACGACACACACCTTCACTCACTTTCTCTCTCACATACACACGTGCAAGCATGTGTGCACACACACACGCACATGTCCATTTCATATATCTTCTTTCAATTTCTGCTCTCTGCAAATAAAATTTTTTACAAATACAACTGCTTACAAAAAACAGGGATTAATGTATAATTTCTTTCAATGTTCATAATTAAATCAATGTTTTAATGATTAGACAGTTCAGACCTCTACATGGTAGCTAGAACTGGTAGAGATAGTAGCCAAAAACTCCCTCAAAACACTCTACTGTCTTAATCCGACAATTCTGCCTATTATGTAGTTTGAATGAAAAACTGTAACTAAAGATTAAGATTATTAACCCCACAGAGAGGTGACAGAAGAGAGACATCATAGCGAAAGTTTTGGCTGACTGTCATCCTGTACTCCCCTTGTTGCTAGCAAAATGGTTTATGCTGGCTCTATGAGCAACTGGTTGTTTTAATGGCGGAACAAACAGGAATTCCATTAGAAAAGTTTTAATCAATTTTCTCAGTAAATATGGGGGCTAGGAAAAAAAATACAAACCGCATTCCAGTCTATACACCCATCTCCACATGTGTGCCATTTTTCACAAATCCACCCAGCCATTTGGCTGTGAAACTCAAGAAAGACAAGAAACAATACACTGATCGCCCATTAAAGATGTGTTAAAGAATTTTCTTATCATTTGGTGTAAATATATATGTATATATGTGTATATATATATATATATATATATATATATATATATATACATACATACATACATACATACAAACACATATATCTTGAAAGATACAGATAAGGAAATAATTTCATTCTCAAATGCAGGATAATGCTAATAATATACCATGAACAGGATAAACTATCTATATTTTGCAGAAACATTTGTTGGTGGCTAGCCATGAGACAGATTTTTCTCAAAAATATGGATAGTTTATCCTGTTCATGCTAAATAATTGCATTATCCTGCGTTTGAGAAAAAAATTATTCCGTTATCTGAATCTTTCAATACATTTCAACGCTTCTAAAGCTTGCTGACTTTCAATGTAAGTTGTATATATATATATATATATATATATATATATATATATATACACACACATATATATATGTACATATATATATATATATCAATATATATTGCACAAACACATGTATGATTATGTAAATACACACAAACACATACATACATGCAAGCATGTGCATAATAAAATCAAATAAAATGGAAGCATTCTACTGACCTGGGTTAATGACGTAAGTATCCCAACCCTTTTTGTTGGGCTCAAGGTCATGAGTCAAGTGAGTCACATTACTTCGATCACAGAATTTAGCTTTTTGTTTATACTCATAAGAGTTACATCCTGGAGTTTGATGACAAGCATGGTCACACTCCTTTAAAGTCACATCTTTTAGCTGTTCAAATATATCTTCTCCTGGTATGGAAGTGCTTTTAAATTCTAAAATATCATCATCAGCTTGAAAAGAAAGGAAAGAAAACAAGAAATACATTTTATTCTCCCAACCACATTAAATATTATATAGCATTTGGTGCATAATTTGTTTTAAATGGACAATTTATTATAAACAAATAATTTATCTGCAAAATTACAATTGTAATTCATGTGAGATTTAATAAATCTTCAGACTCATTTGAAAGCTTCCTTCAAAATTTAAGTTGTGTATCATTTGTATAAACTTTTTCTCGTGGATTAATTTAGTATTGTCTAATTGCTGATCAACAGGTGTTTAGCCAATGTGTCAAGTGTTGTTAAAACCATTTAATCTTAAAGAAAAGCACACCAGCAGAAGAGGGATGTATTGGGTTGTCTGAAAAGTTAATCCAGATGTTTAAAGGAAAGGAAAAGGTCAATAAATACTTGCCATTACATTTTTAATCAACCAAATATGAACCATTTTGTTGCACAATGCATCTCTATCTTTCCTTTAACTTGAAAATACCCTCTTCCCAGAATTGAGATGGTTCCATGGCAAAGAATTCATCAAGGTATCTTTTTACATCATCCAAGGAATTGAAATTTTTACCATTAAGACTATTCCGCAGAGACCTGAATAAGTGGAAGTCCGAAGGAGCAATATCTGGTGAATATGGAGGATGGGGTAACACATCCCAGCCGAGCTGCAGCAATTTTTCTCTGGTTCCCAAAGAAACGTGCTGTCTTGCATTATCATATTGGAAAACAACACCTTTTCTGGTGGTCAATTCTGGATGTTTCTCTTGAATTGCTGCTTTTAACTCGTCAAGTTGTCTGCAGTTTTCTTAGAATTAATTGTCTGGTTACTTGGGAGAAGCTCATAATACAGAATTCCTTTCCAATTCCACCAGAAACAAAGCAAGACTTTTTTAGGGTGAAGACTCACTTTTAGAGTGGCTAAGAATGGCTCATGTTGCGTTCTCTAGGATCGCTTTCTCTGAACATTTCAGTAGATAATCCATTTCTCATCACCTGTCACAATTTGCTTTAAAAGAGGCGCATTTTCATTCCATTTATAAAGCGAATCACAGATGGAAATGTGATCCAAAAGGTTCTTCTCACTCAACTCATGTGGTACCCAAACAAAGTAGTGATTGGGTACCCAAGCTTTACTAGGTGCTCATGAACGACGGATTTTGATAGGTTGAGGATTTCTGCCAATTCTCAGGTTGAGCAATGTGGGTTATTCTCAATTAATGACTTGACTTGGTCATCATCTGTAGTGGATGGTCTGCCTGATCGCTCTTTATCAATAAGGCTCCAATCTCCAGTTCAGAACCTTGCGAACCACTTTCGTACAGTTCTTTTGGATAAAGAAACATCACCATAAACTACGCATAATTCTTTGGTTGCTTGTGAGGCCTTTTTCTCTTTATGGAAAAAGAATAGCATCAAGTGCCAAAAATGAACTTTCTTATCTTCCATTTTAAAGGGCTACAATTGACTTTGTTTCAGCACACAATCTCAGATCAAGTAACTTGCTATGCAAGTACATTACCATAATTTTTTAAATCAGTGTGGATAAATGCCAGCAATGACCTCAGACTCTCCAATATTTTAATTTCTAAACAGAAACAATCAAGGGCAGGGTGTGGGGGTGTCAAAAAATTCATAATTTCTCAAATTTTCTTTTTTTATAGCATATAAATGTATTTATGGGGAAAGAATATTGAAAAACATCAATACATGTGAGAGTGATAAAGAAACAAGGAGGGCTGTCTTTGGATGTACTAGAAACAACAGCCAAACCACTCTTAAATCACTTTTCCTTCTGAACCTATTAACAATTTTTAAAAAAATGTTTACTGAAAATGTTCTTCCCATGGCTTTGAAGTGCAAAAAAAAAAATTGGCCAAAATAGGTCTGGAGTGAGATGATGACGGAGCGGGGTGTAAAAAAAAATGAGTTTTCAAAAGCTTTTTCAAAGATGCCCCCCACCACCAACATCATCATTCCGAAGACTGTGGGTTTTAAAAAATGGGGAAAATCCCACCCACCTCAAATTTCTTTATAAACGTAATTTGTACCATTTGAAAGGGATTTGAATAAATTTTCATAAAATGATACCCATCTTCCTGAAAGATATAAAAGAAAAAGTCTTAAACATTCTTTAGAACTATACTCTGTGCAGAACCTAAAAAGATGGCATACTAGTTTTAACACCAACTTGAACTTCTAACCTGTTGTCTTGAAATCTCTGGGTGAGACTTAGAATTCGCTTGTACAAATACAAAGCAAAAGCCAAACATATAATAATAATCCTTTCTATTATAGGCATAAGGCCTGACATTCTGGGGGAAGGGAATAGTTGATTCCAGTGTTTTATCGATCCTGAAAGGATGAAAGGCAAAGTCGACTGTGGCAGAATTTGAACTCAGAAGGTAAAGATAGACGAAATGTCGCAAAGCATTTTGTCCAGTGTGCCAGTGATTCTGCCAGCTCACTGCCTTAATCATAATAATAATGATGATTTCATTTACTAACCACCAATCCTTTCTACAATATGCACAAAACTTGAAATTTTGAGGAGAGGGCCAGTCAACTGCATCAGCCCCAATACTCAACCTCAAAAGGACAAAAGGCAAAGCTGACCTTGGAATAAATATGTTCAGAATTTGGAATCTGAACATATTTATTCTATCAGTTTATTTTGCCAAACTGCTATGTTACTGGGATGTAAACAAAGAGACAAACACACACACGCACACACACACATAATTTTTATATAAGAATGTTGTTGACAGTAACTTTGAAGTTTTGGTCTCCTAAACCATTGTTAGACTGCTTAGCTGGCCAAAACTTCAAAGTTACTGTCAACAATATTATTGCATGCGAATCATAATTTTGTACTATACAAATGTATAGAGTAACCCTTCAGATTAATGTAAAATTGTTTTATTATAATTGAACATAAAAACAACTATTAATACATATAGATTTATACTTATGTTGTAATTTAGCCATATAGCCACAAGGATTCTACTGTGTTTTCATACTTTGGACAGCTCAATTGTGTTTATCAAAATTTGTTTGGCACAAGCCCACATCCTCTTCTTCCCAGCTGGTTGTTCATTAGTCACCTATGTAATTGGACTTACAATGATTTGTTGTGACACCTTATATACAGATTGTACATAACATTTAGGCAAGCAAAGTGCCAAGAGTTTTCTGCCAACTTGGTGGTTTCATTTTTGGCTAAAGAATTCACTCATGCAACAGTGAATCAATTTGGCCTTACACAGTTCTTTTGAATACACACATAAACGACCGCGTGTGTACCGTTGGCGATTTTTTTCCTCTGTCTTCCCTTCTCTGGATCTTTCCTTCTTCTATGTTTCCGACGAAGAGCTCCGCTTGAAACGTTAAACCCTCCTTCTTTCCTTCTTTCCTGAGCATCCAATAATACTATATTTGTTCCACGTCCTCATGTTGTTGTGTTTTTTTGTGCTTTCTTGTTTGGATTAACCATGTATATATGTACATTTACATGTATGTAGGCAGAGAGGTAGGTATGTTTGAACTGAAATTTTTTGTTGAAGAACAAGGTTTTAACATATTGGAATGTCTCAAAAACAATATATACATGTATACACAAAAATATACATAACTATAAATACATGCATATGCAATCATACACACACATATTTATCTCCTCCACTTGTCTATGTACACATTATGTATGTGTTTTTCATCTTCTATGGATTAGAAAGACAAAGACTGCAATTAAATGCTCTGGTAGGAAAAGATTATGATTTGTTAAGAAAGCTTCAGATTATGCTGGGTAGATTCCAAATGAAAGAGTACAGTAAGGTGGACTTATCCCTGTACATGAACTTAAAGGAATGTATAAGTTGAGTGAAATTTTCCATGAAGTTACTGGCTGTAAGTCTCATGTAATTCAATGAGAAACCGTCAGTTGCAGTGAAGGTTGCTCTATATACCACGGTCTTATGTAGAATTCTCTCTTCAGAGAGGTGGATGGATTTAAACAGTTACAAATAGGTGTCTCAAATAAAAGCTCAATATGTGTATGCATTTCCTATTGTAACATACAATGCTGGAAGAGTAACAAACTCTAACACTATGCACATTCAAGAGCTTGTGATACTTGTGTGTGTGCCTGAAAAATTATATTATTTGATCCTGTTATTTTGCATATCAGAAGAGAGCAACAGATAATGAGATACTGTGCAAAAGCCATTTACATTCCATGTTTAAACTCTTTACAATCTAAGTTCAAACTCTGTTGGGGAATACTGCTTTTCATTCTTCTGGTGTAGTTACAATATAATACCAGTAAAGAACTGAGGTTGATGAAAGGTAGGAGAGTCCAGTTTGCTGGACATTGTTGTAGAGCTGAAAACGAGGCAATTTCTACTCTTCTCCTCTGGAAGCCATCTACTCGCAATACCAGAGGGCGCACACTCTCCTACCCTGATGTAATCTCCAGGGATGCAGGAATCCAGCAACAGGACCTCTGTAATGCCATGATGGACCGTGAAGTCTGGAGTAGCATGGTAAATTCCATTGTCTCGACCACGGTCGAACAATGATGATGATGATGAGGTTGGTGATATGAACTAACACTGTCATCACAAACTTTGAAATTCCTGCTGCTGCTGCTACTACTACTAATACTACTACAACTGGCATTCAGCTTTAAAAGAAAATAACAAGAATTTCTTTACTTACACACACACACACACACAAAAGAAGTAATTGAAGACATACAGAAAAGTGTTACTTATGAACAAATGTTGTATGAGAATGCCCTAACAGTATTTACAGTTCCTAAAATTGCTTATTTCAGGAATGTGTTTGTGCCTGTGGTTATAGATAAACTTGCCAATGTCTTTAAAGAAACAGTCCTATATATGTTCATGTGTGTTTATGTGTACTGAAGTACATTTATATATGTGGTTCTGTGTGTACATAGTTATGTGTACGTTTATGTGAAAGTGGGTACACTTATGTATGTATGAATATGTGTACTTGTGTGTGTATATGTAAGTGTATACATAGAACATGTGCGTTTGTGTATGTGTATGAGTGTGCGTGTGAGTGTGTGTGTGTGTGTGAGTGTTTGTGCTCATATCCGTGGGAAGAGAGATAGAAAGGAAGGGAGAGGGGCAATAAATGGTTTTCATTTAGGCCGGCTAGCTCCCTGGGGAGGGTCTACTTCAGTGCCTGGTTGGTAGGTCTAGGTCAAAATAAAAATAAAAATAAAATACGGGAGGAAATGTGTGTGTATATGTGTGCATGTATACACATATGTATATATATGTATATATATATATATATGTGTGTGTGTATATATGTGTATATATATGTGCGTGTGTGTGTATGGGTGTGTATATTCTTTTATATATATGTGTGTAGATATATGTGTGCGTGTGCTAGCATGTTGGCATGTATGTGTATGTGTATTTGTATATATATATATATGTGTGTGTATATATATATATGTGTTTGGGTGTATGTATGAGTATGTGTATGTGTGTGTACGTATATGTATGTATATATATGTATATATATGTGTGTGTGTATATGTATGTATATATATATATATAAGCAATAGTCTTCTTATTTACCTCAAACTCTATTCTATTATTCTATTTATTTATTTATCTACTTTATCACTGATTCTTTTGACCACTCCCCTAAGAAAGACAGTTTGCGCCATGCCTACCCCAAAAAAGTCCCCCACCACCACCCCCTTAAATCTGCCTAAATGTATAAATGCCAAAACTATTCTTGACACCAAGCTTCCTGATGATTTCATTTGAATGAAACAGTTCTAGTCCTGTAGAAGCTCCTTCTATAAAATAAATATATAATATATATATATATATATATATATAAGTTTAACAATTAAGGATAATCTCTTAATAAGGGATCTTAACAAGAAATTATCGGGTAGCTAGCGTGAAAACTTCATAAAAGAAAAGAATTCAAAAATAATTTTTTTCCTTTTGAACAAATTAATTATATCTATATTGTATAGAGGGCATTATTACACATAAATGCCTCACACTAGGAGGGACAAAGTCATTACTACCAAAATTATACTAATCATACCCAAATGCAGTTTTTCAAAATGTCTTGCTTTGAAAAACTGCATTTGGGTATGATTAGTATAATTTTGGTAGTAATGACTTTGTCCCTCCTAGTGTGAGGCATTTATGTGTAATAATGCCCTCTATACAATATAGATATATATATATATATATATATATATATATATATATATAACAGTCCTATATATATATATATTATATATATATATATATATATATATGTATATATATATATATATAGGACTGTTTCTTTAAACACATTCGCAAGTTTATCTATAACCACAGGCACAAACACATTCCTGAAATATATATATATTCCTATATATATATATCATCATCATCATCATCATCGTTTAACGTCCGCTTTCCATGCTAGCATGGGTTGGACCGTTTAACTGGGGTCTGGGAAGCCAGAAGGCTGCACCAGGCCCTGTCTGATCTGGCAGTGTTTCTACAGCTGGATGCTCTTCCTAACGCCAACCACTCCGTGAGTGTAGTGGGTGCTTTTTACGTGTCACCAGCACAGGTGCCAGGCGAGGCTGGCAAACGGCCATGATCAGATGGTGCTTTTTACGTGCCACCGGCATGGAGACCAGACGAAGCTGGCAACAGCCACGGTCGGATGGTGCTTTATGTGTGCCACCGGCACGATATATATAGAACTGTTTCTTTAAAGACATTGGCAAGTTTATCTATAACCACAGGCACAAACACATTCCTGAAATAAGCAATTTTAGGAACTGTAAATACTATATATATATATATATATATATATCATCATCATCATCATCGTTTAACGTCCGTTTTCCATGCTGGCATGGGTTGGACGGTTTTGACTGAGGGCTGGCAACCAGATGGCTGCACCAGGCTCCAGTCTTGATCTGGCAGAGTTTCTACAGCTGGATGCCCTTCCTAACGCCAACCACTCCGAAAGTGTAGTGGGTGCTTTTTACGTGCCACCTGCACGGGGGCCAGTCAGGCGGTACTGGCAATGACCTTGCTTGAATCTTTTACACGTGCCACCGACAGAGGTGCCAGTGAAGTGGATGTTCTATTGGAATAGACTGTACTATGACATAGAAATGGAATCACAAATTTCAGTAAAACTAGAAAATAGAACAATTGCAGCATGGAAGGTCTTGTAAGCCATTTAAAAACACACAAAACCTGTTAGATTCACTTCTACATTTCATTTTAATTTGCCAAAATAGATAAAGCACAGAATTTTGTCAGTGAACAGGTCGCAGTCTCACAGCGACAAAAATATTTTGGCAAATTAAATTTAAATGTTGAAGTGAATCTAACAGTTTTTGTGTGTTTTTAAATGGTTTATAAACACCTTCCATGCTGCAATTGTTTTTGTTTCAGTACATGGTCTAAGATCAGGTCACTTTCTGTTATAGAAAATAGAAACACAAAGAATAATTACCATTTACTCGTTGGTAGTAATCTTTGCCTTTGGCTGCTTTTATTTTCTTGGAGGAAGCTGCAGTTTCCTTTGATAAGTAGCATTTTCCACTTTTTCTCTTCATTTCAAATGATAAACAATTTTTGTCAGACAAACATTTTTCTGCACAGACATCTGTTGTTACACTTTCAGTACTCCCCAAAGTTTTTCCAGGTACATCCAGAATTGCACCTTTTACTTTCACAAAATGGATCTTAGAAACTGGAATTAAAGGAAGATTGAGACAAATGTAAACACCAAAAACAACAATGATTTCTAATATAGAAAAAAGACAAACATTTGAGGTAGAAGTTAATCAATTAAGTTGACTCCTACACTTGACTGGTTTTTTAAAAATTTTAATGGGCCTGAAAAGGCAGAGTTGACATTAGCAGAATTTGAATTCAAAAGTTATATAATACATCTAGAACAAAAATACCCAGTGCAGTTTGTCTGATGCTCTATGGATTCCATCCGTTGTTAACAAGAATATAATTATTGTTGATGTTACCAATATTTATGATAGATACAGAACTTAAACACAAATTCACAAATTCTGCATTGAGGATACATATAAAGGAATCAGGTTCCGTCAGTGTAGCTGTGTTTCTTCAGGTGATTTCAAGAGGTGTCTCATTAAAATAAACTGTTTCACACAACTTATTATTGCTTAGTTTCTTTTTGGCCTTCATAGATAGAAATGGCAAGTTAAGGGATAGAGTTTCATTCTTATGGAAGCTTGATCAAAAAGATCAGATACAAAAAGAAGCAAATACACAATACAGCAAAAACAGTTATTACATGACACTGTTAATAGATATGGATGTACAACACCCACATATAAATGGCCTGGAATATGTATACATGCTCATACAAACACACAGACGTGTGGTCTGGCACACATACAGACATTTGTACACAGAATTAAGTAAGTGTTAATAAAGCTGGTGTTGATTAGTGGCAAGTGAAACAATACCGCTTGGTGGGGGTCACACATTCTATGCTGCGCAACACTCAGTCTCACTGATTTATATTTATGGTACTTATACACACTTAAATACAGAAATAAATATTGATATACACTCATATATACTCACATGAACATATTCACACAGTCTGGTATATATTGCTATATGTATATGTATGAATATACATATATTTACAGTTATTTGTATATAAGGCACATTTACATACATTTCTAGGCACATCTTCATGGAAATATATGCTCACGCATACACTGAAACACATTTCTGTACATAGATACTTCCACATCTATATAAGTGTATATGAATAGGCACATAGATGTATGTAATCGTGCACAGATACACAACCATTTAAGTACAAATAGATAAATCGGACACACAGACACAGAGATGTTATGCATAAGAAGAGGTGGCAAGTACAATTATGCAATATAATAATGAAACAACTAAATGACATAAGTCAGCAACAGATCAAGAATTGCATGAACATAGTGTAATCTCTGATTATATATTCCATTTAGGCATATTGGTTGTAGTCCATAATAGCATGCATATGCAGTCTACAATGGTGCACAGAGTAGAAGGGTGTTTTTTGAATGTGCAGCTAATCAAACAACCAATAGCCTGTAGAAAACATCAATGCCAGGTTTAGGATATCCAGTGTAGTCACTCGTAGGTTTGTTGTGTTTTCATCTTTTGGATAGCGATATATATTGACAGGCCCAAGTTAGCCTTTAGCTCTCTCTAAGCAGTATACAAGGGGCAAGAATTATCCCAGTGGTGTTGATAAATTATATGGTGGGGTATTTCTAAAAATAAGGAAGTTGTTATTCATCCATACAATTAGGTAAATTGTGATTATTAATTTTGTCAACGGTTATGCTAATTTGTATCTACTATATGGTGCGAATGGTCATTTACTAGCATGCCAAGAGATATCCCAGTGATGTTGGTACTTTTGTGGCAACTTAAAGATAATATGATCGAATACGATCTCACTTGGACCACAATATGACATGCATAATCGTACAATGCTCTTTACAAGAGATGCTGACTATGCTCTGAAGAATCACTGTGTATTTTGTGGATTAATGAGAAGCTCATTAATAGAGTTTTGGAAATGATAATGAGATGCTTGCATGCTAGTAAATACACTTTTGCCCCACACATTATTATTTATTTTTCATGCTGTAAGTCATATGAGTATTTTTCCCTAGTTGTTCTTTTAATGTATATATATGAATTGAGTGGTGTGAGTCAATAATCTGGATTTGATTGTCAATCTAAGTCAGTTCAATTTACATAGACAATTACTGCCCTTCAGAAAGATGCGAATGGCACACAATCTCATTGCTTTCTCTAATTGTGTTTGTCATATACTTAAATAATAAATACATGACTGATTAAAATGAGGTCATATTTTTATTTCTGACATAGCAATTCATGACAGAAACAGCAATCTCATGAAGTGTTGACGGTATCCTCCATTCTACACCTGTGAGATTCATATCATCCCTGCCCAATCAATGCATCTGTGGCTCAATGTGAATGCATGCATCTCTAATAAATATGTTATCATTGCTGATGTATTCTCGACTACATTTGCCCCTGAAGGGTCATGTGGTAGTGTTGAACCAGGCATCAGATTATACTGACAGATAAGCTGTATAAGATCTTTCAGAGGGTTAATATTTACTGTTGACCACCATGGTGGAAGCACTCTATTGGATGTCCAACATGTTAGATATATTAACTAAATCTCTCTTAATTATATTCCACAATCTTAAGAAGGGAAGGTCAGATTACCTAATGTAATCCTAAGTATGCCACATCAAACCTAACCTGGACAATGGAATTGGTAGGTGTTACACTCTAGCAATCTATAGAAGATTAGCAGAGGGGAAAGAGAACCAATATTCTCAAGGATATTCTAGGCATTCATGAGAATGAACTGGAAAGATTGTTTCAAAGATCCTTTTCATCAGAGAATACTATGAACAACTACCTGGAATCCTTGGCAATACTACCAAAGTGCATTACTGGTACAAGACAAGATCTACAGTCATGGATATACCATCAAACATTTCTGTCCAAGAGTGCTGTTCCATGCACTTATTCCATGTCCAGGCATTTGTCACATGTAGATTTATGTGAAACTGCTGCCATTGTGTGTGGGACAGATCTGGTTGTAATTCAAGTCCATCATTATGACAGCCCCTCATCCTCCTTTAACTGAGTAGAGAAGTTTCTTTTCCTCTGTCTGTTAGCCATAGCAAAAGATGTTGTGTGGTGGATGAGATTGAAAGGTCTGGTAATTGGGAATTTGCTCATTGGTCAATCTGTAATCTGTATTTTTAAAGTTTCACTTGTAAAGAAAAGGAGGATGGAGAGGACCATATTCTCTTCAAGGAAAATTATTTAAAGTGACATGAGGGTAGGTGGGTTCCACATAGCATAAACCTGTAGGTCAAAGAATATTGAACGGAAAGGACTCTTGTCTCAGAAGTTCACGGTGACCTTTGATGTGGGTGGTTCTTCAATTGGTCCAAGATAAAATTCCTTCTACTTTGAAAAGGATTTCATCATCATTTTAATCTTTATATTAAATGTATACCTGTATACTAATTACAGCATTGGAAGAGATGCTTTATGGTATGTATACAGGCTCATCATGTTCGCAGTTGAAATCCAGCCCATACTCATTTACTTGTTTCAGTCAGTTGACTGTGGCCATGCTGGAGCACTGTCTTTAGTTGAGCAAATCGACCCCAGGACTTATTCTTTGTAAGCCTAGTACTTATTCTATCGGTCTCTTTCGCCGAACCGCTAAGTTATGGGGACATAAACACACCAGCATCGTTTGTCAAGCGATGTTGGGGAGGACAAACACAGACACACAAACATATACACACACACATACATATATATATATATCATCATCATCATCATCATCATCATCGTTTAACGTCCGCTTTCCATGCTATATATATATATATATATATATACATGGGCTTCTTTCAGTTTCCATCTACCAAATCCACTCACAAGGCTTTGGTCAGCCTGAGGCTATAGTAGAAGACACTTGCTCAAGGTTCCACGCAGTGGGACTGAACCTGGAACCATGTGGTTGGTAAGCAAGCTACTTAACACACAGCCACTCCTACGCCTATATTAACTTTATCTTTCATTCCTGTCAGGGGTGGGTCAACAACACAAAATAGCAATCAAGTACTGGAGGTAATGATACTAACATCTTTCTAATGAAAAATGTTGCCTCTTTTTCTATCTAAAAGCACTATCATCATTTGTCTCATAATGATTTAGGATGGTGGAATGGAAGACCATTAGAGCATCAGAACTTTTTCTAGTAAAGAAAAATTCCATGCACTATATTCTACAGAGTTTCAGGGGATGAAATGAAGTGTGGGAAAGAAAGCTGAAGTTAGAATTTAAGAGAAAAACTTCCTAGATTTGCTGAGGTAGAGCTGTAGATTTTACTGAACAAGAATGTGGCATTGTGTGGACTTATGGCTCCATAATTAAAAATCCGCTTCAGGACAAAGGATTTTGAATGGAATATGTTAGATACAAAATATACAGACGCCTGCTGGAGAGAATACACTGCCTCATTTGCTGCTCTTGTTTGGCAGATTTAATCCATTACCCAAATTAATACCATTGTCTGAATCTTGGATAGCTTTAATTATGCTCTCTCTATTGCATAGATTTAGGAAGTTTTCTCCTCTGAGGATAGGTTTCTCTCTCCCTTCAACCAGCCACAAATACCATGGAAATTGTCGTGGATACAGTCATTCTTTCTCTGACAAAGATATTTAATAAAAAAAAACCTAGAAAGAGACAACGAAAGAGAACCTATTTACATTACCTTTGCAATTGGATGTAACTGGAGTCCATTTATTGTCGTCTTTACACTTTGACTTCAACTTTCGTCCTCCTGGACATGTGTAGGTCACTTCAGATTTATAGGTGGTGGTAGTGTAGGACTTCTTTGCTTCAACAACATCTTTGGGAGGTCCACAGTTAACTATTGTAATAACTGGAAGTGATAATAGAAATTAATATCAATGGTCAATATATGTCAGGAGGAGGATGTGAATGAAGAGATAATGACAAATCTAGAATATAAGATATTGACTGTAACAAACTAAAGATATTGACACACACACATACAGACATACATATATCACATGAAAAGAAATGATTAAGGATCCTGGTGAAATATCATGTAAGCTCTCTGTGTAGAAAAGGAAACCAGACTAACAAAGCTGAGCCATGATAGATTTAGAAATCCAGATAATCCATGCTTTAACAAAACATTACCAGTCCAATTTGTAAGTCTCAAAGTTTAGTCACCGAGTAAAGCTGGTATGTAGTTACAGAGTATTATAAGAAAGGTACAAAAATGATGGATATTTACATATTTTATTCCAGTTAGCTTACATGAGTTTCTGATAAGTTTGGAGTATCATAGTTCCCAAATACAATAGTCACATTTATTAATAAATGTCATAATCAAACAATTGAAGAAAGTGGAGAACATACTCTATTAATCTTCTCCAGAGCTAAACCATACTGTCTTCCAGTAATGACCAAAGCAATGGTTACAGGAACTATGTCACTTATTATAAGACAGTTTTGGTCAATGTTTGACCAACTAGATAAAAATGGGTGGCTTATACCAAAATAAACATACAAGTTCTTTGCCTCTGACTAAGAAAGCATTGAAATTTATTATCTTGCTTTATTAGATTCAGGTTGTGGCAAAAGACAAAACAGAGCAAATTAAAATTCTTCCTAATTGTTGAAGTATTATTAAAGGAAAAAATGTTATGCAAGTCATGATGTGAATATATTCTCAAACTGAAGACAGGGTGAAGTATTTATAACAAAGAGAACAGTCAATTGTCCCCCTGTAAGTCAGATTATTCCACCTCCAGTTAATTATTAAGGATACAGTTAATATTAGAATGATTTCAGAAAAATATAATAAAGAAGAATTAAGTTTATTGAGATATTTTAAGAGTAAGTTAAGGATAAGTCAGAAGGAATTTCTGGTTTTTAATATATTAAATAAAATACATATTAAAATATTTGCTTGATATTACTCACTTATCAATAAGATACACTAAAGCACAGGAACAAGAAAGTGAATTTGGAAGTTACAACATCAACGTATTCTAATCATTAACCATCATTAAGCATTTAATAGTAATTGGTATTTCAATTCTTTGTTGGTTAGATATGAAGATCATTAATGTTTTTCTCAGTGCAAGCCTCCCTACTTCTTTCTAGCCGGCTAAATACACACTTATGACAAATGACCTAGTAGCTACCACTATTATTTTGATAAAATTTCCTCCCGTGCAATCAGTATAGTTTAGTTCAGAAGAATATGAATGAGCTAAGTCTTGGGCTCCTTATTATCTTTTAATTTTTTCCTTCCCTTTTTTAATTGTCTTCACATTTAGTGGCAAGAAACTCTCAAGGGACCTGAACAACAGATCTTCAGAGAAGACCCTCTCAGGCAAGTCTTTCAGCCCTTAACTTCTTACATTTTATATTATGATTCTGTTAATAACGTTTCACTGACATATTTCATTTACAAAGGCAGGTATTAAATACCCAGAAACAATGATGGGTGGGCAAGCAATACAAAACAGGGTAGCAACTGGATTCTCAACAAATGATCACTGACAGGCTCAATATCAAAGTCATGTTGGAAACGGAACTGAGTATCCAGAGCATTTTGGCCACATTGAAATAACAAAAGCAGTCTTTCATAACTATTTTTGCTGAAGACCATAAAATAATCCCATGTATCTATTTCTGTCTACTGTTCTATATTATTGATGGACTTGGTATGTATTTTCCTAATCTTAAAGCCTTTTTGTCTTTGTGGCTTTTCCTGTGAAATATTATTTCTAAATTCACTGTTTATTTTATTCAAAACAATTTATATTCCATGTCCAGAAATTTGTCACATGCAGACTTATGTCAAACTGATGCTATTGTGTGTGGGACAGATCTGGTAATTCAAGTCCATCATTTTGATTACCTCAAATCCTCCTTTAACTGAGCAGAGATGTTCCTTTTCCTCTGTCTGCTAGCTATAGCAAAAGAGGTTGTGTGATGGATGAGGCTGAAAGGCCTGGCAATTTGGACTTAATGTCTTCAGTCAATCTGTAATCTGTATTTTTAAAGTTTCACTGTGTAAAGAAGATGAGAATGGAGAGGAACATATTCTCTTCAAGGAAAATTATTGAAAGTGACATGAGGGTGGATGGGTCCCTCAGTGCATAAACCTGTATCTCCAACTTGCAACCTTCTTTTGGTCAAGAAACTATTCTATCTGCAATGTTTTGCTGAAAGTGCAGGAGCAAAGTTTTGACTTAAGGAAGATATTGGTTGATGATGATGATGCTATAGACAGGTATAAGACAATATGTAGGAATTTCAATATGGTTAGATCAACTACTTATGTTCTTCCATACTTATAATTCAAATATAGATGTGAAATGTGAATATTGTAACTTCATATTTTATACTTCTGTTCTTATAGAAATTGAATAGTCAAGAGTTTTTCTGCAAACAGTGAATGATCATTTTGTTTCTATTATTCTCTACCCATAAAAATTTCCAATGCTTTATTTATGCATAAACAGTAGTTACATCTATCTTCTTTATAGGGATCCATTGTATGTAGTATAGCTACTATAATTTATAGTGTGTATATTTTTTTATCTAATGTCATGCATATATTCCAAGACTAATATTTCATGAACATGTCTTGTGTTGGAGGAAGAAATATTTACATGAGTGGGAAAGTTTTTTTTTAAATCCATGGTTGATCCAATGTAAAATTTAATGTAGTTGTACTACTTTGCAAAACTCATCTAAGCATATGTATCCTGTCACACATTCTGACTACCTTGATCAATTTACCCAGCCAATTTTTATCTAGAAATATGCCTATATAATCTAGCCGATCACCACTATCTACTCAGAATATTTTATATTTATGTTCTTTGCCTGTGATGAACCTGGCTGAAGCACCCCTCCACCTTACTTCTTGAATGCATCACACATCTTCATGCTTCTTTTCTTGCATTTAGACAATCTTACTACCAGACCTAACTTTCAATGTGCTTACATTGATTATGTTCACTCCAAGGATGTGTAATTGATAATAAGAAGGAATAGGTGATGGTGAATAGTATTCAGCATCTGAATATATTTGCATGAATGTCACCAACAAGTAAAAACTATATCAGCCTATCCCCATTGCATCTACTAGAAGAGTGTGTAGCAGACGACCATTGTTTATGAAATATAAATAATACAGATTAATTAGTGAACTGGTAAGTATGCTTGAGTTACATTAGCAAGGTGAGGATGCTAGCTATGCCTTTGGTATTGCAATAGTGTGGTTGATAAAGTGCTGATGGGAGTAGAAATTTGGTGAGGAAAGTAAAAGTGTTTCTGATACACGAGATAAGTTTCAAGAAGAGGAGAAGAAGGAGGAGCAGCAGCAGGAGAAGAAGAAAAAGAAGAAGAAGACGAAGACGAAGACGAAGAAGAAGAAGAAGAAGAAGAAGAAGAAGAAGAAGAAGAAGAAGAAGAAGAAGAAGAAGGAGAAGAAGAAGAAGAAGAGTATCTGGTATAGAAGGAAGACTTGTAGTATAGATGAAGTGGCAGAAATGGGTGGGTGTACTGTGAACAAAGAAGTTGCATGACTGGAACGAGGGGGGAAATATACTAAGAACATGATATATAAATTTTCAACAGACTGAAAATGAAACAAGCTCAGGATAGAGACAATACTGATGCAGGCTCATAACAACGAAGAGGAATATTAGAATAAAAACAATAAATTAAATTAAAGGCAGGCTAGCTGTAACTCTAACACTGAAGAAAGGCAAATTGTAATGGAATATACTGAGGCTATATATATATATATATACCGGAGTAAACACATAAATGTGAAACAAGGTGGAAAAAAGAGTACTCAAATACCAGTGGTAGAGTAATATGCTTTATTTAAAGCAGCAGAAAATTCAACAAAACCTGTTACTCTGAGTTTCCCGTTGCCGTTCATCGGACAGTTTTTGCTAGAATGGAACCGATATGGACATATCGGTTCCATTCTAGCAAAAACTGTCCAATGAACGGCAACAGGAAACTCAGAGTAACAGGTTTTGTTGAATTTTCTGCTGCTTTAAATAAATTATATATATATATATATATATATATAGGGAGAGCTTACAAAAAAACAAAAGATGAAGACAGGTGGTGTAGAAAACAAACAGATGTATTAGTATAACGCTCAGGAATTGAAAAAGTCTTTTACATTTCGAGCCTAAGCTCTTCTACAGAAAGAGACACAGAAAAACACAAGGAGAGAAACAAGAGAGAGAGAGACACATACACACACACACATATATATATACACACACACACATATATATATATATACACACACACATATATATATATATACACACACACATATATATATATATATATATATATATACTTATTACTATTTAGCACAAGTAACAGAGTGACTCAAGGTCTGAGAGTTGCATGTGCTGGCACTTATCAAACTTTGATAAGTGCCAATGCACAAAATCCCAAACCTTGAGTCACTCTGTTACTTCTGCTAAATAGTAATAAAAATATACATGTACTCATAGTCTGAGTTCTCTTTTTCCTGCATGGACCAACATACCTGTATATATATATGATTATGTATATAAATATATAGACACATAAATAGATAAATATGTACACACACACACACATTTATGTAAATACACCAGGCATGCACACAACAAATGAAATAGAAACACTTTACTGACCTGGGTTAGTTAAGTATATATCCCATTTTCCATCGCTGGGTTTAAGTACATCATCACTCAACTGAGTCGCATTACTCAGATCACACAACTTAAATTCATCATTGTACTGATAAGAGTTACATCCTTCATATTGTTGACAAGCCTTATCACACTCCTTTAAGGTTTTATCCTTAAGCTGTCCTAAGGTAGCTTTGCTTGGTATCCCAACCTTCTTCAGCATAATAGGCCCTTTATCGACTGAAACAAAATAGAAAACAAGAAATTTATTTTATACACATCCACCCATACAAACACACACACACAAATGCACATGCAGACACACATATTTCCTAGCATATATTAAATACTGTAAAGCATGTGATGCATAATTTTGAAAATGGTCGATTTATTATAAACAAATAATTGATCTGCAAAATGACACCCTAATCAGAATGCATATGATTTGTAGAACACCTTCAGACTTATTTGAAACCTTGATTCCATAATTAAGCTGCAGATAATACATTTGTACTTCTCTCCTTTAATTGTGTACAGATCCAATTCTGTTTATTTCTGCTCTACACCATAGCTCAGCCAATTTATCAGTTGTAATTGGTGTTTTTCAGCACTCGTAATCATAATAAATTTCTCAAACATAATAAAAATTTACATTTTTCCAAATATCAGCAAAATAAGAAAAAGATGGTAATGAATTTGTGTGTAAAGACAAATTAGATGAAAGTTAGGAACCATTTACATTTGTACCTTGCTATTCATTGATTTGTGATTTTGTTTATACATTTATATTATATTACATGGTATTATATCAATAAATATTATATGTAACATTAGCATGAAAATGGTGTGCTAAATCTAAAGGAATCTATATATATAAAACTGAGAATGTGTGTCTGTCTGTCTATCTGACTGTGAATCCCTAAAACGTGAGAACTACACAACCAATTTCATTCAAATTTTACACATGCCTTACTTAGGGTCCATGTAGTGTCATGGGCAAAAGAAATGTTTAACTTCATGCCTAGGGCGAGCCCACAGCAATATCACATCTTCTCCACTATTTCAGTATTACGTGTTAAAAGTGAAACAAAAGCATCTCTCTGTTGTGTGTATATGGATGTATATATATATATATATATACATGTATATATATACTTGTATATGTATACATGTATATATATAGATATATTTCTATAGATATACATGTATATGTATACATGTATGTCTAGATGTATATATATAGATGTACATGTAATATGCACACATATATATACATATAATATAATGCATACATATATACTGCCATACACACATACACAAACACACACACCTACACATACATAGGTGCAGGTATGGCTGTATGGTAACAAACTTGGTTCCAAAACACATGGTCTCCAGTTCAGTCCCACTGTGTGGTAACTTGGCTTGTGTGTTCTGCTATAGCCTGAGACCAACCAAAGCCTTGTCAGTGGATTTTGTAGACAGAAACTAAAAGAAATCAACTGTATGTATATGTATGTATATATGTAAGTGTATGTGTTTTGGTATTGGCAACGTGAATGACAATGGTCAGAGACTACTTGAATTTAGCACATACCATAATATGTGCATCACCAACACATTCTTTGCCAACAAGACATCCCACAAGTCATCTTGAAGACATCCAAGATCTCACAACTGGCATCAGCTGGATCTCATCATTACACGAAGATCCTTTCTGAATTTTGTTCAACTGACCCATAGTTACCAGAGCGCAGATTGTGACACAGATCATTCACTAATAAGAAGCAGGGTGAGGATTCTGCCTAAAAAAGTCCATCACTTCAAGAAAATGGGCCGACCACGCATTAACACTGCCAGAACCTCGGACCCTACTCTGCGAAAATGTTTTGCTGTTTCTATCAAGGTTGCCCTCAGTAGCTGCCCAATGTCCTCTGCTGAAAGTAGGTGGAATTATATCAGGGAAGCTTTGTATACCACATCAATAGAGACTTTCAGCATGAGAGAAAGGCAAAACCCAGATTGGTTCAGTGCTGGGCTCTCAAAGCTGGAAACAGTTATAGAAGCAAAGCGTGCAGCTCTGATGCAATACAAGAGTGATTCTTCTACAAAGTCACACGAAGAACTCAGAAAAGCAAGAAATAAAACCCAACTGACTGCCAGATGCTGTGCAAATAGGTATTGGCAGGAAATCTGTCAGAGTATCCAGTCAGCTGCTGACAGTGGTGACACCCGTGAGATGTATGCCGGTTTGAAGAAGGCCCTCGATCCATCCACAACCAAGTCAGCCCCTCTGAAATCAACTACTGGAGATCTCATCAAGGACCAAAGCAAACAAAGGGATAGATGGGTGGAGTACCACCAGGATCTCTACTCATGAGAGACCACAGTAGGTGAGGTTGCAATCGAGGGTGTCAAGATCTTGCCATCTATAGCAGAGCTCACCAACTCTCTAGCAAGTAACAAGGCTCCGGGAAAAGACGGTATCCCATTAGAGATCATCAAAACCGGAAAAAACACCATCCTGCTTCGGCACCTTCATGAGCTTCTGTGTCACAGTCTTGGAAGAGGGTACGGTCCCTCAGGATATGTGGGATGCTAATATCATTACACTTTACAAAAACAAAGTTGACCATGGTGATTGTAACAATTACCATGGAATATCTCTTCTAAGAACTGTTGGAAAGGCTTTTGCTCACATTATCCTGTCCAGGCTACAACTGCTTGCTTCTCGAATTTATCCAGAATCGCAGTGTGGCTTTAGAAGAAGCAGATCAACTACTGACATGATATTCTCCATACGCCAACTTCAGGAGAAGTCCAGAGAGCAGAAAAGGCCAGTATATATGGCCTTCATTGATTGGACAAGTAGATTGGTAAGTAGAAAAGGCCTCTTCATCCTGCTCCAAAAAATCAGATGTCCACCAAAGCTGCTGAGGATCATCAAATCTTTCCATGATGCTATGCAAGGCACCATACAGCACAATGGTTCAACATCAGCCGCCTTCCAAATAAAAAACGGGGTAAAGCAAGGTTGTGTCCTCGCTCCTACATTATTTGGCATCTTCTCACTGCTGCTGTCACATGCCTTTGAGACATCAGATGATGGAGTGTTTCTGCACAGTAGAAGTGACGGGAAACTGTTCAATCTCTCGCATCTGCATGCCAAGACCAAAATCAGAAGCGTCCTCATCAAGGTGATGCTATTTGCTGATGATGCCGCTCTGGTATCACACAGAAGAAGCCCTACAAAGGCTCATCAACTGTTTTGAGCAAGAATGTAGCGACTTTGGCTTAGTTATCAGCCTCAAGAAGACCAACATCATGGGTCAGGTTCCATCGGACATCTGAAACATACATATCGGAGACCACATACTACAGGAGGTAGAGAAGTTTACCTATCTTGGCTCTACCGTCACCTACAACCTATCCCTTGATGCTGAGCTCAATTTACGCATTGGCAAGGCAGCTGCTGTGATGGCCCAACTCTCGAAACAGGCATGGGACAACAATAAGCTAACCAAGACCACAAAAAGGAAGATTTACCAGGCATGTCCAAGTAAGACTTGGACGCCATACACACGCCAAGAGCGTTGCCTAAATATCTTTCACCTGCACTGCCTCCAGAAAATCCTTCACATTAAATGGCTGAATCATGTCCCCAACAAAGATGTCCTCAAGCAAGCAGGAATACGAAGCATGTTTGCACTCCTCACACAAAGACGTATGAGATGGATGGACATGTTACCTGTATGGAAGATGGCAGAATCCCCAAGGACATACTCTTCGAAGAGCTTGCGAGGGGCACTTGGTCTGTGGGAAGACTGTTCTTATGATACAAGGATGTTTGCAAAACAGACATGAATGCCTGCAACATCAATATTACCCACTGGGAAGCAGTTGCCAGTAACTGTAAAGATTGGCGACGTACCGTAAAAGATGGAACACAAAGGAGTGACATAGACAGAGAGGAGAAATGGAGAGATAACTTCTCTGGTTGACATTAAGATGCCACCCCCAACAGGGGCCTTAACTCTCACATTTTAGAGCTCCATGACCTTCATTTTTCAGGAGCAATATCTTTTTAGCATGTTCAATAAGACTGGAATTTTGGAATATGCACATAAAAATCAGTAGCATGGGATACATATGGGACGATTACAATTTTTTGGGAGTGTGTGAAGAGGGAAATAACCTTCATCTGCAATTTTGATGAAAATCGAAACATAGATATTCCAGTTCATTAGAGAAAGTATAACAGAAAAGTCTAATTCTTCAATTGTATGTAACACGGGCAATGCCGGGTATCTTTGCTAGTTAAGCATAAATATTATATTCCAAATTTTCTGCAAGGTGCATTTGAGCACTTTAGTGTTTGAAATGGAACCTGATTTACAGCTTTACTCTTTGTATGATTTGATATAGTGCCAAAGGCCCAATAATGGCATAAAATCCACAGTTAGTGTGAGAGCACAAAATAGTTTCTCTCTTCATTTCTCATTATAAGTGCTGCACCCTAAAATACACAGTGCTGTTTCACAGTGAGCATCCTGGAGTTGTATCTTCCCCCAACAAACTGTTTTAAGTCTATGGCCAAGTCAGTGAAACAAAGATTGCTTTCTGATTAGGGAGTAGGTGTGGTGAGTATACTTGAGGTTATATGGGAAGATCATTTCCCTGTTCCTGAACTTCCCAAATAAAACAGAGCAAGAGAGGTGAAATTTTCCTATATATGAACTTGAAGGAGTATATATGCTGATTCAAACTCCCCTGAAAGAGTCCCATGAAATTCATTAGGAATTCATCAGGTGGAGTAAGTTTGTTCTATAAACTACTGTCGTAAAAAGGCAGAATTCTGTGGAGTGATGTTGACAGACGCAAGTTGATGTCTGCAATAAAGGTTGTATAAGTGTATTTTCCTGCTGTAGCATAGAATGCTATATGTCATGTCTAGACATGAAACTTAACACAATGTGCATTAACTAGCTTGTGATACTTATGCATGCCTGAGAAATTGTGTCAAATGGAAGACAAAAATTCTCTTGTTATGTTCATGGTGACATTTAGTTTGAAGGATGAACTGAATCAAATTATCCTCTTTCTAAATATTTTTCGAGTGTGTTGGTGGAAGATACTCTTATTATACTTCTCACAAAAGCCAATCCTAGCTAACAGCTATCTTTAGATGCTGTCACAAATATCTCAATTTGAGGATGAATTGGAGATTCTCTTATGTAATGGTTTACTATAGCTTGGAAGAAGGAGCTCAAATGAAGATGTCTGTTCTCCTTGTCAGGCTTTTTGTAAGATACCAGACTTTAATTCTAATGTAATGTCCACTTTGTTGAACGTAGTTAGATTGGTAGTAATTCTTATGGTTATATCAAACTCTTTGAAGATTCATGTCAATTTCTTGCTAAACCTTTTCATGTCATTGCTGTTCATATTATTGAAATTGCTGGAATTTTACCTCTGTATAAACCTGATCTGTGAATGTGCTTGAACTTCTTGAGAGTGCCAAGAATGAATATTGGAGTGAAATCTGCAACTTCAGCTCAGTTAAAGTTCCACATAAATATTCAGAGAAATGGATCCCACATTTTATTTTTGAGCCAGAAAGTCTGATCATAATCAACGACATCCTGGCAACCATGAATATTTGAATACTGGATCACTAATACTTGCAAATTTCTTCTTATGTCCAGGATTTCAGTAAGGAAGAATTTCAACAGGAAAGGATAAAATCCTTGAGCTACACTGAATGATTTTCTTTGCTGTGTTGTTCTTTAAGCAGAAACTTTTCTTTTGTCTCTGCAGATAACTCCTCTGATTCTAGAAGTATGGGAAAATGTACTCTCTTCATGTGGTATAATGGTTGGTGACATGAGGGGTATCTTGCTATATTAACCATGAGAAAATATAGGAAATGCACAACAACAGCTTGGTATTACTTTTTCTGTAATTCTGTATATTGGATTAAGTAGCACAAGCAGGAGTGAGACATTGTCAACATGTAGAATGAATGAAATCTGCTGCTGCTGCTGCTACTACTACTGCTGCTGCTGCTACTACTGCTGCTGCTGCTGCTGCTACTACTACTGCTGCTGCTGCTGCTGCTACTACTACTACTACTACTACTACTACTACTTTCACCATTTGGTTTTAAGAAAAAGAACAATAATTTCCTTTCTTACACACAGACAGACACAGAAATACACACACACAAACAACTGAAAACATTCACAGGAATGTTCAAGGTGAACAAATGCTGTATGACAATGTCTTAGGAGTATTTACAGTTCTTAATATTGTTTTTCTTTTACAGGAAAATGTTTATGCTTAGTGTTATAGATGAACCTATCAATGTCTTTACAGAAATAGTTGTCCATAATTATTCAAAGAAATTCAAATGGAATCACAAATTTCGTAAGAAGAGGAGAGGATAATTTCAATAATAAAATACAAAGAATAATTACATTTTACTCGTTGGTAGTAATCTTTGCTTGAGTCTGTTTTCATATTCTTGGAGGAACTTGCAGCTTGCTTTGATAAGAAACATTTCCCATTTACTTTATTTATTTCAAATGATAAGCAATTTGGGACAGATAAACACTTTTCTGCACAGCCTTTTACTGTTACATTTTCCTTATTCCAAAATATTTTGCCAGGTACAGCAAGAGCTGCACCTTTTACTTTCACAAAATGTATCTGAGTATCTGGAATTAAAGTAAAATTGAAACCAATAAACAATAACACCTACCGCAAAATAAATGATAATCCATCATAGAAATTAAGACAAAACTTTGAGGCTGGAATTTATCAATGAAATTGCCTACTAATCCTGACCAGTATCATATTTCATTGGCCCTAGAAGAGTAAAGTTAACATCAACAGCATTTGAACTCTGATGCCTGAACAAATGCTATAACACAGTTTGTCCGATGCTCAAATGATTCTGTCAATGTATCATCCTTAACAACAAGAATAGTTATAATTATTATTGATAGCAATATTATTAATGATAATATTTCCTAACTTAAAATGTGTTTTTTTTTATACTTCTTCTATTTTTCAAATTTAAGATAAACAAAGTTCTTTTGTACTCTAAAATATACTCTCTTTCATTTTCCACAATGCTCTTCCATCTATTTGGTAGACTTGCAAGGCCCCTCTTCCAGAATTCACTTGTCTGTGACAAAAAATACTCCTCTATTACTGCTTGAACCTCATCTACAGAATTCATATTTCTCCCGTTCAAATGATTTTGAAGACTGCAGAATAAACGATAAGGAAATGGGGTAATGTCCAGTGAATATGGCGGGTTGGGCATCATTTCTCATTCAAACTGCTCCAGCCTTTGGAATGTCATCCTCACTGTATGTGTTAGAGCATTATCTTGAAACCAAATGTGGTCGTTTCCCTTCTAGTGCTGATTTAAGCTGTTCGAGCTGCTTGTTGTAGATGTCCTTTGTTATCATCTGATTTGGGTTTAAAAGTTCAAAGTGGACTAAACCTTTTATATCCCACCAAACATGTAATAACACCTTATGTGGGTGTAGTAAATATATAGATCTTGTATTTATTCTTTCATCTCTGTATGAACTCTTGTAATAACATACATGCAACCAAATCAACACATTGTACAGACTATATATTTCACTACATTATATGGGTGAAGATCTTCTTTCACCTGGGGTGGCAGTGCTTCTCCTTTCCCTACCCACTCTCATCAGTGCCTGACATATTCATAGAGAACCCATTTCTTATCATCAGTCACTATTCAGTCCCAAAAACATTCATTTGTGAAATGAGACAGCAAGAAAATCACTCATTCATACTGTGTGATCGATTAGACATGGAAAGTTTGCGAGGAACCCATTGACCCAATTAGCTGACTTTTCCGATGGCATACAGGTTTTCATGAAAGGTTGACTTGCCACATCCAAGCTTCTCTGCTAGTTCCTCAACAGTTACGATGGGATTTTGTTCCACCAGGGTTTGTAGGACGTCCTTGTTGAGATCTACAGATCTTCCAGGATGAGGATTGTCTTCTAGGCTGTAGTTTTGGGTTTGGAATTTCTGGAACCACCATAGACACTGGCTTGCACTTATTGTCCGATCCCCATATATTGCATTAATATTCTTTGCACTTTCCATGGCGTTGTTGCCTTTATTGAACTCATAAAGCAAAATATACCAAATAAGCTCTTTTGTTACTCCCATTATAGCTTCCTCTATAACTTTTAGTTCATGCAATTGAGAAAACAGTATTATTTATGGGATAACCCAATATAAATGAAAATAAATCAACCTCAGAACTTGACAAGTATTTGCTTTATCAACCATCGAATCATAAAAGCTGAAGCACATCTTGTTTGGAATTGAACTGTAAATGCAAAAGGGTGTAACTCACTACTTTACTATTTTGCAAAAGTTTGTGTGGGAAAACAAAAATCATTTCTCTTCCATAACCATCTTGTGAATCATATAACTATGTAGTAAATATGGACACTCACTACTTAAAGTAGCAAACCAAGAAATTTTAATTCGTGGAAATTTAACTTTTAATGAAATGAATAAAAGAAGAGAGATTATCTTCACAAGGCTCTCTCTTCTTAATTTCATGACCAAAGTAAGACACTTATGTAATAATTTTAACCTCCCCACATCATACGCTGAGAGTGAATCTTTAATTGATCATAATATCTTGGTTCAATGAGTAGTTACATTGCTATTTTTTTCCATGCAGGAAGTAACACTGAGTATTTTGCCATGGGTATTCTTTTAGTATAAATAGGAATTAAGTGACGCCAGTCAATGATCTGGGTTTGATCCTCAGTGCAACAAAATTTCATTTTATAAAGACAGTTAGTGCCCATGAAGTCACACAATCTCACTGTTTTCTCTAAATATATTTGGCTATGTGTCATACAGAATTGAGTACAACAAGATGGTATCTTTTAATAAGCTAGTCATGACAGAAACAGTTATTTCATGAAATTCTGTGGCCACTCTTCTTTCTATGTTTATGAGATTCCTGTGGTCCATGTTCAACATCAGCAGTTGTGAGTCAATATGAATGCCCGATAATGTAATAAATATAGATACAGTGACCAACAATCGTGTACCATGATCACCTGAAGTGTCATTTGGTGGTGTTGAACCAAGCAACAATTTACAGCAGAGGATAAGCTGTGTCAGATCTGTTAGCTTGTAATATTAAGTTCAATATTTACTGTGGAATCCCTATTTGGATGCCCAATATATTAGAAATATTAACAAAACCTCTATCAATCGCTCTCAACCATATTTAAAAAGGGCATTTCACATTATCTAATGGAAAACAAAGGATTTCCAAAGATAAAGTATGCAGGATCAAACATATCTCAGGCAATGGGATTGGTGGAAGTTCCACTCTAACAATCTATTGAGGGTTAATGGTGGGATAAAGTAATGATAATCTCAGGTTTCCTATTGTCATCAATGACAATGAATTGATAAGTTTGTTTCGGAAGACTTTTTGCTCAGGTAATAACATTGGGAAACTTTCTGAAGCCCTTGGGTTAGCAGTGCTACCAAAGGGCTCTCTTGGTCCTAAATATGATCTACAGTCATGGAAGTGCTTGGACAGTCCTCTTTGAGATGAATACAGTAAAATATATGCTACTCTACTCATCACCTCCTCCTTCTTGAGTGAATTCTATCTCTCACCTCTCTCTTCATACCAGTATTTCCTAGTAACCAGAGCTTCACCTTCTTTTATCACTCTGAACACCCACTTCTAGCCCAATCTCTTCCCACATCCTTATGAAATTACCCATCCTTTTCTTTCTTCTTCACCCACAATCTATATTCTTCCTTATATTCATCATCTTTTACCTTGAGAGCAAGATCTAGTACCCTTCTATCACCAACTTTATCTCTCTTCCAGTTACTCTTACCCATCATCACGTAATATAGAGTAGTTGTGCATCTTCTCCATAGTAAGACACCTATGCTTGTCACTCTATCATACCTTAGCCTTCAACACACAGCACCAATCTACCTCTCACTCTCTCAAATACACTCCCACTTAGCTTAGGGGGCATTTTGTTACCTTTTCTTTATTTTGTCTTGCAAGCTACTGGTGACCTCACAAGTACCAAGGAAAGGGATCCAGTACACACTGTAAAGTGGTTAGTGTTAGGAAAGAAATCCAGCCATGGAAACCATGTCAAAAATGACATTGGGTTTAATGCAGCTCTACAGTTCATTGGACACTATCAAACTGTCCAACCCATGCCAGCATAGAAAATTGCTTTTAAATTATGATGATGATGAGCACTAATTAGAATATTAGAATAAAGGCTTTACAATAAATATTCAGGCTCATTTGGCCATTAGTTCAGATTAAACCAAGGTCAAATTTGGCTTTCAATCTTGTGGGGATGAATAAAACAATGTGCCAGGCAATTAGCAGTGTTCATGGTTTTGACTAAATGCAATCCATTAAAAACTACTGCTTTGTGCCTAAATCAGAAACCATTATTGTTATTAGTAGTATTATAATTATAGGTAGTTGAATGAAAGATAACAGGGGCATCAGCAGTCTGTATTAGGGGATTGCTACATTTTAGTAAAGAAAAACTCAGACATTATATTTACAGAGTTCTGGATGGTAGCACAAAATATGGAAGAGAAATTTCCTGCTAGAAGTTAAGAGAAAATCTATCAAGATGAGCTGTAGTATAGCTATGGAGATAGTAAGTTTTCTTGTCAGACATTAGGTACAGGTAGAGTTATTTCTGCATGGTTAAAAATTCACTTCACAATTAAGCCTTGAAGAAGAAATTTGGTGGATGTGAACTATATTGAAGAGGGTAGGAGAGAAAAAAACTGTCCACACTTCCAGCTCTTGGTTGGTGGACTTAATCCATCATCCAGTTTAATACCATTACCTTGGCCTTCAGTGGAATTGACCATGTCCACTTTGTTATAAGCATTTGTGAGATCTCTGGTCTGAGGATAACTAGAGTTCCCCCACCAACAACCACAACCACTGAGGAACTTGTCAAATATTCAATCAATCTTTCTCTGACAAATGCATTTAACAAAAAGTTAAAACAAAATTACATAGGCAGAGAGAACAAGAAATAAGCCATTTATGTTACCTTTACAAGTTTCCACAATTGGAGACCATTTGTTGTCCTTTTCACATATTGACTTTATTTGTTCTCCCTCTGGGCAAGTATAGGTCACTTCAGATTTATAGGTAGTAGTTTCATAGGACTTGTCTGCACCAGCAATGTCTTTTGGATTTCCACAGTCGATTTCTTCAAAAGCTGAAATTGAAAACAGAAAATGACAAGAATGTTGCATGTATATTATGTGTGTGCCCTGTTAAATAAGTAGGAAAGGTGTTGGTAGGAATTCCATATGCTGTACTCTGTGCAACATATAGACATATAAGAGGTGCAGTGGAATTACTGGAAGGTTAACAGAGAAAGTAGTCTTTGTAATGTGGCAGATGTGCAGGAACAGTAAATATTAAGGACACACAGGAATTGGATTTTCCAGGAAGCCTCCTGGAAGTTGTAGACAGTGTCTGTTACATGGGTGACCTAATTAGCAGCAGAGTAGGATATTCTGAATGTGTAGTTGCTTGATTAATAAAATGAGATAAAGCCTAGAGAGCTATTATCTTTGCTAGCAACAAAAGATCTCTCTCTTTGAGTGAAAGGCAGATTGTATGTTCATGTGTAGAAACAAGTATACTATATGGCAGTGAGATGTGGACTGTGAATGGAGATGATCTGCAAAGACTAGAGATGAATGAAGCTAGTATGCTCCAAGAATGTGCAATAAGTACTGGGGTCTATTCTGTCAACTAAAATTCTTCAAGGAGGTGCCCCAGCATGGCTGTAGTCTAATGACTGAAACAAGTAAAAGGCAAAGATTTATATGTTTATTTATTTTCTAGTATACCTATACTTTCTATCCTCTTTACTACTATATTGTTCAGCCATTTCCCTTTTGTTTGTTTTTTTTTCCTCTCTACCACTTGCTACCTCTTCCTTTTTACATTTCCTCTTCTCAGCTTTCTTTCTATTTGCTTCATTAACCATTAAGCATTTTAGATTATTCTGTCAAATATGAAACTTATGTATTGACCCCATTTTAAGTTAATCATGCATTATTTCATAGCTTTGAGATTTCAATAATGTGATTGCTTAATTTTGAAATGACACTGTAAGGTAGCTATGAAAGACCATATCTGACCAGTTTTAGCTTGAAACAGTTAGAATATTTTGGCTGGTTTAAGTACAAAAGGGTTAAATATTTATAAATGACTTTGGCTTGTTACCCTGATGAGATGACATACATATATATAAATATAAATATGAATATGTATGTATGTATGTATGAATGTATGTAAGTACGTATATGTATATCTTCATTATTATCATAACATGTCTAATTTTCAAGCTGCTGGCCTTGACTGGACAGTTTGTAGTAAGTAACTCAGTTTGTATTTGAAAGTACTGTCCTTTAAATTATTATTAAATTTCAGTTTCACTTCTCACTTGTATGTTATATTTGGCATGGTTTCTTGGTTGAATGCCATTGACAACACCATCCACTCTCAGTTTGTATAATGGCACCAGCACTACACAGGTCACCATGTTGTTGATAAGACAAAAATAAATGGCTCTCTCAATATTGTATTCTCACTACTCAAATACCAACCACTAGCCCTGATAATATTACATTCTTGAAGCTAAAGGAAAATAAGTCCAAGGTAGATAAGTCTGACAGGTCTAAGGACTGTGACTTCCATGTTTGTTTGATAACTCATTTTTATGTCAAGTTTCACTTGTAAATGAAAATGAGAGTGATGAGAGATATATTGTCCTTGTGTGAATTCATTGAAATAGGGTGAAAGTGGCAAAATTTTCAAGACTTAATGGGATAAATCTGTATAAACCTGTTGATTAAAGAATGACATTTATTGAGGATATCCAATCAGCAGTGTAAACAGTGATTTCAGGTCATAGGTTTTCTTCATAGGTCAAAATTGAAGTAGTCCTGAATCAGGAGGATTGTATCATTATCATCAACATCATCATCTTTTTCAAGTGTATATCATGTGCACTTATATTTTCTGTATATTTATCTGATTACAATCCACAATCATGGTGGAAATTGCCATAGAGTTAACCAGTCCCATTCTGACAGAAGACATTTAGCACAAAGATAAATAAAAATTACATAGAGAGAATTAACAAGAGAAAATCTATTTGTTTTACCTTCACAAGCAGAATCTACCACAGTCCACTTTTTGTCCTTTTCACATCTCGACACTAGTTTTTCTTCCCGTGGACATTTGTAGATCACTTCAGATCTATATTTGGTGGTATTGTAGGACTTTGATGCACCAGCAATGTCTCTTGGTGTTCCACAGTCTATTTTGTTGTAAGCTGGAATTGAAAAAAAAAACTGACATCAATGATGTGTGCACGTTAGGAAGAGGGTGAGAATGAGGAGATTAAGAAAATGTTACAATAAAACATATTGTGAGAAACAAACTGAAGAAATTTGCTCACACATATAAATACATGTATGTATATATGTGTTGTGGAAGGATTCCGACCAACCCCCAAGTGACTAAAGTGACTCACTCATTGTTATAAATTGAAGAACTGTGAGAAATTGGCAGTTTGTGTTGGTAGCACTTCACTATGATCCTTTGATATAGAGCATTGAATCTCATATAATAGTAATAGTAGTGCATCGTGTGTATACTTCCTTCCCCATTGCTTTATTACAGTATATATCCACGACAAGGATATAAAAGTGGCGATGAGTTGTTCAAAGCTTGCATTGGATGTTTAAATTACATTTTAGTATGAAACTAAACAAAGAATCATTTAACATGGATAACTTATTGGCCTCTGTGTTGCCATTGCAATTAGTAGCAGCAGCAACTACAACAGCAACAACAACTAAACCAATAATTGCTGGAATTAATGCTGAGGGAGTTTGAAAATACTTCAGGTTTGTACTTGCTTGACAGTGTAGCAGACTCAATTGAAAAATTCAGCTATAAACCAGAAGAAGGTACTACCTTCTCTGCATATTTTCATAGATATGAAGAAATCTTCAAAGAAGTGTTTAACAGTTGGTCCGATGAGAAAAACATTTGTAATTTTAAGAAATTTATCCTCTACTGAACCTGAAAAATATAGTAATTATATTCTGTCAAAGAAACCAGGTGAGTTTGTTTTGATGGAACAATAGTTTATGGAAAATTTTCAGAGAAAGGAGTTCTCTGTTCAATACTGGCTTGCAAAAAGGTTCTCTGTTCAATACATGCTGGTCAAAAGAGATGATGAAGATTTTGGCACCTATGCTGGAGTGTTTAACAGAGAGTGAGAAATACAAAATGAATGAGTTGACTGCATAAATGACTGCATAAATACAACAGGTCACCATTTGCCTTAAAATTTGCACCAGTGTTTTTTCAACAGATTATGGATGCAATGTTAGCAGACTGTGAATTCGCAATTCCATATGTGGATGATATACTCATTAAAAGTGAATATAGGGATCAACATGTTGAGCACATAAAATATGTATTTCAAAAAATTAGGGATTACAGCTTTACTTTGAGTGAAGAAAAGTGTGAATTTTTCTTCCAGAAAATAAGATATTTAGGACAAATCATTGACAGAAAGGGACATTGACCAGATCCATCGAGGGCAGATGCAATTAAAAATATTCCCCCTGCGAATAATACAGTGATCTTACAAGCATTTTTAGGACTGGCAAATTATTACCAAAATTATATTCTGAATATGCATAAGGTGTAGCTTCCACCGAATAATCTGCTGATAAAGGATAAGGAAAAGAATTGATCAGAAAACTGTCAAAAGGTGTTTGAAGAAGAAAAAATATATCTGATTTGTTGTTACTGCATTTCGATCCTACAATGGAGATTATTGAAGCTTCAGATGCTTCTGAGTATGATACAGGAGCAGTAATACTACTTAAATATAAAGATGGTAACATGAAGGCAGTGGTTCATGACTCATGTTCTCTGATATCAGCAAAGAAAAATTGTAGTCAAATCAAAAAAGAAGCTCTAGCAATCATTTCTGCCATGAAAAATTCAACAATTTTTTGCACAGTAGAAGTTTTCATCTAGAAACTCATTATTGTCCATTATTATCAATTATTGTATCAAAAAAGGGAATTTCTACCCATACCAGAAATGGGTTACAACACTGGGGTACAATATTATTAAACTATGATATCAAGATGGAGTATAAACCTTCCAAGAAACTAGGTCATGCAGATATGATAAAGAAAGCTGGGAGGACATTATAATATTTAAACAAATTGGAAGAACGATATTCCTAAAAAAGGTAAAATTTTCAAATACAAAAGACATATTAACCAGCCTAAGAAAAGATTCACAGAAAATACAGTCATGAGAAATGTTATGATATGGAAGTATTGTGTATATATTCAATTATAGAGGGATCTTCAGTAGTTATCCCGGAACATTCTTGTTTTCAGATAGCGTTGTATATTGTGTTAGGTACAACATCATGTCACATTAGCAAATAGTACCTTGATGACATTTTTGGGCAGTTGCTGATCAGATTTGTGATGTCTTCCACAGAAATATGACAATAGCAATGTCTTCTTGCATTTTGAGCTTCCAATGACTTCGCTGTTTCTTTTATTTATTGGGTATTCTGTAGCAATCACCTTCTCTTGAATTGTGAACATATAGTCTTCAAAGTGTGATGTTATTTCTCCTTGATCAACTTAGAGAAGTCCTTAATCAGTGTCACATGCTCTTTGATTTTTTAGTCACTAAGCAAGCTAAGAGATGAATGTCTTATGAGGGCCATACAGCTTTTAGATAGAGGTGCATTCGGTACATATAGCAAACCTATAAGCTTTGAAGTGTGACATTATGTAGTGGTCATGAGTCCAGGAAGGCTGCATTTCATGACAATATTTTTGTCTTCTCCAAATCTTCAACAAATACACACAAGCATAGTTTTTTTTCTTTGGTGTGCTGTGTGTTTCACAGCTAGGACTTCTTTGAGTTATATTAGCCAGGCTCTTTTGGGTCATGAAGAGATTGCTTCTTACAGAGATCACTGCTGAGATACATGATGCTCTTCTCTTTGTGTTTCAGCACTTGGTTTATGTATTAATTTTTGTTGCTTTTGTTTCCTAGCTGCTGTATGATAGAAACTATATGACACTCAAAGGTTCTCACTGATATCAAGATTGTAGGCCTTCATACATTCTTGAATAAACCCTGTCAATAATATGTAAACTACATATGTTTCTTAACTAGCTGAAGCTAATTACATAAGTATTACATAACAAACTCTCCACAGTGTATGTAATAATCAGGCTGAAATTACCTCAATGAAGTTTACATTGCTGCAAGGAATTTCAAATGAAAAGAAAAGTCAATAACAAGAAAAAAACAAAAGCAAAACAAAATACTGAAAGCAAGTTTAAACAACCAACGAATGTTTTGGTGTTAGTTGGAACGAAAACCATGGATAGTGTGAGTGTGGTTAAGGGTCAAAGAGTAGGAAGAAAAGAAGAAAGGGAAGGAATGAAAAAAGAAAAGAAAAAACATCATTATGAGGAATGAGTGGTTAAGTATTCAGGCAATAAAGTCTTATTAAAAAAGATTAAGGATAGTTGCAGTGGCTTCCTTGTATACTGTGTTCCAATTTATGTGTTTATTAAAGTGTTTATTACATAATACTTATGTAATGAACTTCAGCTAGTTAAGAAATGTAAGTAGCTTACATATCAATAGTTCCATTCTTTTGAATTTGTGATTATGCACGCACACACACACACATATATAACAAACTGAATCCAGTACCTGTTTTTAAATCTGGTACTTACTCTGTCAGGCTCCCCTGACCAAACTGCCATATCAGTAATATTTATGAACAAATGCAGTTAAATACAGCACATTACCAAATCATAAGTGTAGATATTTCATAAAACACTTGATATTTGCATCAATACTCAACGTGGAATTTGATTTGATCTGAGTGGTGTTATACCCGAAGATGAAGCATATTTATTATATCATTATTTTATGATGTAATTACACTTATAGTTTGAAATTGTCTGCTTCACAGATATGCATTGTACTTAAGATTATTTCTCCATTTTTCATTATTCCTAAGTTTATTCATCACATACTATACTATGTACATTGCTATTCAATCTGGAGCATTTGTCATGTTAACAAAATTACTCCATTAATTTTGATATACAATGAAGTGAATGTGATATATTGACTAATGAATTTTATTGGTCTATTATTTTTACCTTTCAGTGTTATATACAAGCCATATCTACATAAGCTAGAGTATTCCCTTGAACTAAGGTATATATGTATCTCTGTGTGCGTGGGTGTGTGTGTATTATAAACATACATATAATACATATGGTATATGTAGACGCATGCATGCAAACACACATAAAATTAAATGAATTACACTTCACTGACCTGGGTTCATGATATGTATATCCCATCCATCTTTGTTGGGTTTAAGGTCATAAGTCAGGTGAGTCTCATTAGATGGATTACAGAATTCTTTTTTTGCATGATACTCATATGATTTACATCCTGGAATTTGAAGGCAAGCACGATCACACTCCTTTAAAGTGACTCCTTTAATCTGACCAAATGTATCATGCCCTGGTATGGCAGTTTTTTTAAATGTAAAAAGATCATCATCAGCTAGATAAAAAAAATGAAAGAAAACAAGAAAAACATTTTATATTCACACATGCATATTAAATATTATATAGAATTTAGCTCTCAGTTTGTTTTAAATGATCATCATCATCCCCCTCATAATTATTATCACCATCATTGAATGTTCATTTTTCATGCAGATATGGGTTACACATGCCTGTGTTATAAACAAATAACCGATTCACAAAATGACTTGTAGAATCTTAACATAGTTCAAACGATGGTCAACCCGCATATGAACTATCCTTTTGGTAATTTAATTTTTTTAAAAAGCACACCATCAGAAGAGGAATGTGCAAATGTATTATCTACAATCTAAAACCATGAGACGAGGTTCCATGTGTGACACATGATGTATTAGAATTCACATTAATTCTGAGAAGGGTATCTTATGCAGAAAAATAATTTTGTGGATGGGCTGTATTTTTATAATAAAATGTCCCTTTAGAAAATAATGAAAATGATGGCTTTCAAATATTAAAAAAAAAACATTGATGGAGTTGATATATTTGTTTGCTCCTTCTTCTAAATCTTTCACACTTAGCTTTTCTCATTTCTGGGAGATATTGGTTACATTGCTCATCACTTTGTCCCATTTCTCTATCTGGAGCTCTGGACCAAAGCAAGCTCCAAGCAATTTAACCAGCCTGACCATCAAGCAGTACACAAAACAATTGGAAATAATGGTCTCGCCTTCTCAGGAGCTGAGCTGCAGGCCCACTGACATTTCTTGGTTGATTTTTGCTCTTGTCACTGCTACATAATTGCTTAGTAAGTGCCCTGAAATGTCTGGTACTAACATTGAATTTTCTTATCCTACATCATCTAGGATACCCCTCAAAGTCTTTAGTTTCCATGTTAGTGACTCCCAGTTAGAACATTCAGAAGAGCTGTGAAAGAACAACCTTGACATACCGTGAGTATGATGCTGAATAGTTCCCATTTGGAACTCTCACCATGAAGGAAATATTCTAGTACATTATGGTGAACCAACTGCCAAAGATGGGACTGAAACCACCTGTTTTAAGAATGATAGCCAAGTATTATGTGTAAACCCTATCAGAAGCATTTGACTGATCTAAATTGATTATGGCCCTACTCACACGGGCTTTTTCCTCTACCCTCTCTATTATGTATCACATGAAGTGGAGGTTATCATGGATAGATATATTTGTGATGGTACATGTTTGCATTTTGGTGAAAATGTTGGATTAAATCTTGCAATATACGTTCAAAGGAGTTATGGACCAAAAATTTTCAATGTGATCCCCATTGTTTGGGTTGCTTTTAACCAGTGCCATTGCTTTCTAACTCACATAACCAGGGATTCTATCATTCCTCTGCCAGTTGTAATGGATGTCAACCAAGGATTTTGAAACAAGTCTGACATACAAAAGTATAGCTTGTTGGGTAGACAATCCAAGGCAGGTATCTCTCCAGACTTGTACAGTTAATCATTGAGTCTCAAACTCCTATGGCTGTTAATGGCTTTAGAAACACTGCACATCTCTTACAGAGTGTCATGGCAGGCTGTCAAGTTGGGCCCTGAAATCCATTATATGATCCAGCTTGTCACTTATCCTGAACAAATGTGCAAAATACTGCTAGAAAGCCTCACAGACCTGTTTGTGATCTAGTAACACATACCCACCAGGGTCTGCAAAAGACTGAATTGTGGCTTTATTGCCATGTTGCATCCCAGCCACTTGGGCTCATCAAAATGCCTTGTGTCTCAAAGCATTTGATATATCTGACAATCAAGCCTCCATGCTTTATATCTAACAATTATTCTAGAGCCAGTATCACTGCAAGCCTATCAGTTGTGTTGCCTTTCTTAAGTGTGTCTTCTAAGTCTCTATCTAAATCCATTTATTAAATTTTTATCTATCACCATTTCCTTATAAAATATTAATGATTTTGCTTTAAACACTTTTCAAAGTGAGCCACCATTTGTTTTTGATGATTGCCCCATCACAATCCATTTAACTGATTCACTAATCTCATTCCTGTGAGCTAGGTGCACTGGCAGTGACATCTTCACTTTTCAGGAACCATGTCCCCATTTACAAATCCTTTTTAAATCAACTGTACACATCACAAATTTAAGGTGTGTAGCCAATGGTTTTAATTTGAGGACAACTTATGCTATTCTTAACTACCAGCCTACAGAATACCTGATCTGAATATGATCTGGATGACCTGATGCAGTTTGTCCATGTTCACACAAGTGCATTCAGGACATCCTGCTTGTTCTGTTGTTTCACCTTCAAAATTTTTGCATTGTAAATTTTCTGCAGTGGGGCAAAGTAACCAGTCTCTGGTTGACTTTATATTTAATCAAAAGTGTTCATTTATTATCATTATTATTATTATTATTATTATTATTATTATTATTATTGTTATATGGAATCTCACAACTTATTTTGCCATGTAAGTTGGAAAGTGTCGTGCCTGCAGCCAGAAAACTAAGGTGACACTTATTTACTGGTCATGCTTCAAGAACCCTGCAAAGAATTCTTGCAGTTCCAAGCAATGTTGATTTTTGTTCTATCTTCACTCTTGCACCGATCTTTTTCAGCCATGTTGGTAGTTGAATGCTGATACTTCCAAGTGTACCAATTACTATTGGTATCATGACTACTCTCTTCATTGATCCCACAACCATCGTATTTCCCATTTTAAATTGTCATAGTTGTTTATTTTTCCTTCTTTCATGTTGATCCTGTTTATATCAGGGCATGCTATGCTGATTATGATACATGTTCTTTCTTTTCTATTCAACACAACAATGTTCAGTTTCCGATATCTTGTCAGGTGATTGCACTGGATCATTACATCCCACAGGATTTTGCAATTTTCATTTTAAGTGACTCCTTTTAGAGTTTGCTCATACCATGTCTTTGCTCTTTGTAGGCCCAGATTGATGATAAGGATGATGATGATGATGATGAAGAAGAACACAAACAATAACAACAATAAAACAAATGCTCAAAATTTTGGCAAAAGACCAGCAATAATTAAAGGAAGGTGGATAGACAACCCTAGTACTTGATTATAATTTCATTTTATTGACCTGAAATAATATGGTTGCTTCTCAAAAATACTAAATACAAATAAATAAGAATATTTATTGAACTACTTCCATAAGTAAATGACACAAATGTAATTAGCAAGTGGATAATATTGATCATATTGCATCAGGTTGTAAAATGTGAACTCAGAAAGCATACAAATAAAGGCACAAGTTTTGTGTCAGTTTGTAGTGTTCGTGTTTTAAAAATGTACTTATAACACACATGTCCATCCATCCAACATCTGATCAATAAGTATCCGGATTGTTGCCAGAGTAACAAAACTAATGCATGCAAAGTGAAGCTGCTTGGCACAGATTGAACTTGAACTCTGCTGTGCATGCGCACTAAATTTTAACATTATAGCTCACTTCTACTGTGTACATCAGTGCTTGGAAGGAAAGTGTGTATGGCATGATCGTCACCTTGACCATGTAAGAGAAAATTGTGATACTGCCCAAAGGCCTAGGCAAAGTTGCAGAAAGTGTATGGAGAGGAGTGTATAAGCTGCACACCAATGTACAAGTGTTTCAGACGTTTCCAGGCTGGACAAAAAATGTCGATAGTGACAAATGTTCGGGAGACCTACAAGCAGCAGAACTGAGAAAAGCATTGTAGATGTGAGGGGAAATTGTTGAATCACCATCCATGAGTTATCAGCACTGAAGATTTGGGTGTGAGATGCGTGTCTGCCAAGTTTGTGCCAAAACTGCTTTCAGCTGACCAAAAGGACACTCAGGTTTCAGTTGCACAAGATCTCCTTGATCGTGTCAAGATGAAAACATTGTGTAGGCCTCTGAGCAAATATCACCAAGCTTTCAGCAAAATTTGATGCAGATTCTCAGCTCAATGTTCTCTGTCATGTCTCAATGTGATGATTACACGCTAAACATCTTCCTTCCAAGCTTTGCTGTAAGCAGTGGAGGTGATCTAGAATGTTAAAACTTAGTGCACATGCACAGCAGAGTTCAAGGTCAATCTGTGCTACTCTGTGTGCTTCACTTTGCGTGCTTTAACTTCGTTACTATGGCAACAGTCCAGATACTGGTAATCAGACCTTATATGGGAAAAATGACTTCATATCTCTTTCCCATATATTGGAAAAACGACTGCATATATATTTCCCATATATGTGGGAAATAACTGCATATCTATTTGTTCCTTAGTTTGCGATTTTATCTGCCATGCAGGATTTGGAAGAAATATATAAAAAAAAAATTAAGTCTTTTGAGGAAAGTAATTTACTAATAATTAAATGTCATCCAGTTTTAGCCCTACTTTGTGGCCCACCTGAGCAAGTTCTACTATACTCCCATGCTGACCAAAGCCTTGTGAGTGGATTTGATAGATGCTAATTGGACATATATACATACATATATGTGTGTGTACACACACATATATAATATATATATAATATACACATATATAATATACAAATATGTGTGTATGTGTCCATGCATGTACATATATATACTATTATGGAGATGTACTTGCATAGAAAGTGACTTGATCTGAGATCATGTGCTGAAGCAAAAACAATTTCAGCATGGAAGATGTTTGTTAGCCATTTAAGAACACTCAAAAACTGCTAGTTTCACTCCAACATTTGAATTTAATTTGTGTCAAAATATTTTTGTCACTTTGAAACCACAACCTGTTCATTTGTCAGTATTAAATAAGGCAGAGGTTTGGTAAAACAATTGGTGATAAGGGCATCCAACCATAAAAATGTTGCAAACATATCAGGAAAACACAACTAAATAGATTAGCATTACATTTTTTTGTTATTTTATATATCATATTATGGATGAGAATAACAAATGATGAGGAAAATGCCATGCTAACTTGCTATATATCTTCCAACTCAATACATTTCAAATTCAAATTCTGCCAGGGATAACTGCCTTTCATCCTTCCAGGGAAGATACAACATAATGCCAGTGAAGAACTGGGGATGGTGGTTTAAACTAAAACTTCCCTCAAATATGCTAGCCTTGTGCTAAAATTTGAAACCACAACCACCACCACCACCACCACCACTACAACTACTATTCATGTTTAAGGAAAATGACAAGTGTTTCCTTTCTTACACACATAAAAGAACCAATTGAAAAGATAATACAGGAAAGTGTTCAAGCTAAATAAATGTATTGTGAGGATTCCCTAACAGTAATTATAGTTCCTAAAATTTCTTATTTCAGGAATGTGTTTATGTCTGTCCCTATAGATAAATCTGTCAATGTCTTTACAGAAATGGTTTTCTATAAACTATGAAGCACAAATGGAATCACAAATTTCAGAAAGTGAGGAAAAGAGAAACGCAAAAAATAATTACATTTTACTTGTTGATAGTAATCTCTGTCTTTGGCTGCTTTCATTTTCTTGACGGAAGCTGCAGCCACATTTGATAAATAACATTTTCGACTTCTCTTTGTTATTTCAAATGATAAACAAGTTTTTTCAGACAAACATTTTTCTGCACAGGCTTCTGCTGATACATTTTTCTTACTCCACAATGTTTTCCCAGGTACATCCAGAATTGCACCTTTTACTTTCACAAAACTGATCATGGTAGCTAGAATTAAAGTAAGATTGAAACAAAAAAAAATAAACAAAATCAACATCAATAATTTCTAATGTAGAAAAATGGACAAAAATTTGAGGCTGATTGATTAAATTGGCCCCTATACTTGATTGGTATTTTAATTTATTGTCTCTGGAAAAGCAAAGTTGATATCAGCCAAATCTGAACTCAAATGTCAAAGAGCCAGAACAAGTACCACAACACATTTCATCTGATGTTCTGATGATTCTCTCAATCCATCACCAACATGAATATTTATAATTATTGTTGATGTTACCAATATTCATAACACATTCTGCAGTGAGGGTACACTAAAATGAGTAAAACTCTGTACTTGACTAATGCTTGTTTCATAAGTGAGAGGAGTATGAAAGGTGTAGTACATCTAGATGGGATTTGTGGACACTCACAACCTCATGTAACAAGCTAGGAAATTTTATTTCATCAACATTACCCTTTTAGTGAGATGAAAAGTGATTATCTTTAAGAGGTTTTCTCTTCTGAATTTAATGACCAGAATAAGTGATTAGCATAATGATTTTACCAGCTGCTGAGGGTGTAATTTTAATTAGTCATCACAACTTGGTTCAATAAGTAGCCATTTTCCTATTTGTTTTTTATGCAGAAAGTGACCCTGAGTATTTTCCACTACTACAAATTTGGATTGAACGGTGTGAGTCAATGATTTGATTCTCAGTTTAAGTGAGTTCACTTTACATAGACAATTAGTGACCTTCAGAAAGACATTAACTCATCGCTTTTTCTAAATACTTTTGGGAATGTACTTAAATAATGCATCCATAATTGATTACATTGTAATGGTAGTATTTATATTTTCTTATAAGCTAGTTGTGAGAGAAACAGCTATGTCATGAATTCTATGGTAACCTGTGGTCCATGTCCAGCAAGAGCAACTGTAGGTCAATGTGCCTGTTTATTAATGTAATGGTCCAATGTTAATACACTGGACCAAATACTGTCCACCAACAACACAGTAAGCATCTGAAGGACCAGGTGGTTGTATTTAATCAGACATAATATAATGATATAGGATCAACTGTGTCTAATCTGTTAGCTGACAATATTAAGTTCACATTTACTGTTGGCCAGCCACTGGGGCAGCTTGCTATATGTATGCCCAGCATGTCAGATATATTAACAAAATCTCTCTCAATCACATGCCACAATTTTAAAAATGGGAAGGTCAAATTACCTAATGTAATCCTAAGTATACCAGATCAAGCTTGACTTGGGCAATGTCGTTAATGGGCATTACATGCTTGTAATCTATAGAAGACTAATTGAGGGGAAAATCATCGATATTCTTAGGGATATTCTGGAGTTTGATGTGAATGAGGAGACAAATTTGTTTCAAAGAAAATTTGGCCATAGAATACTATGAGCAACTTCTTGGAATCCTTGGCAGTGTTATCAAATAACTATATGAAACCAAGATAAAGTGTACTCATAAAAGTTCTAACAGAGAGTGCTGTGCAACATGTTCATAGTGGAACAAATTAATTTTACATGCACTTGTTCAGTGTCCAGTTATTATAAACTTGTTGATTTATGTCAAACAGCAGGTGTTGTGTGTAGACAGATCCAGCTGTTATTCTAGTCCATCATTATGACCTCATCACATCTTCCTTTAACTGAGCAGAGATGATCGTTTTCCTCTGAATGCTAGCTATAGCAAAAGAGGTTGTTTGATGGATGAGGTTTGAAAGGTCTGACAATAGGGACTTTCCTCTTTAGTCAATCCCTAATCTATATTTTAAAGTTTCACTTGTAAAGAAGATAAAGATGGAGAGGAAGATATTCTCAAGGAAAATTATTGAAAGTGATGTGAGAGTGGATGGGTCCCATGGTGCATAAAACCTGTTTGTGAAAGAATATTAAATGGAGAGGACACTTGTCCTTGGAGTTCATGGTGGTCTTTGATGGTGGGGTTTTCCAATTACTTTTAGATAAAGATCTATCAACATTCAAGAGAATTGCAACATCATTCTAATTTTTCTTTTGAAATCTGAACCTGAATACCAATTAGAAAACTGAAAGAAATGCTTTATGGTATGCATTCAGGCTCTTCATGCTTTCAGTTCAAATGCAGCCAGGTAAGGGTAGGGGAGTCAACAACACAAAATGGAGTCAAGTTTTGGAGCTAATAATACTGCCTAAAATCTTCCTGCTGAAAGCTGGTGGAATGGATGACCATTAGTGCAACAAAAGTTTTGGATGATTGCAGAATTCTAGTAAAGAAGAATTCAATGAATTGTACTGTATAGAGTTCCAGAGGATGAAACAAAATATGTGGGAAAAACCTGAGGGCAGAATTTAAGAGAAAAATGACCTAGGTTAGCTGAGGTAGAGCTGTGGAAGTAATAAGTTTACTTAACAAGAATGTGGTACTGTCTGGACTTATGGCTACATGGTCAAAAATCTGCTTCATTAGTAAAGATTTTGAATGAAATTTGGTGGAAGGGAACTATGCAGAAAACTACTGGAGAGCACACACTTCCTCATATCCTGCTCTTGTTTGGCAGACTTAATCCATCAACCAAATTAATACTGTTACTTGGCTTTTCAATATCTTTAATGAAGCCCACTGTGTTGCAAGCATTTAGGAACATCTCTTGTCTGAGGATAGCCAGCTCTGACCCTCCTACCAGTCACAAACAATGGAAATTTTCATGGACACAATCAGACTTTCTCTGACAAACTTTGAACACAAGGCTAAAACAAAATTACCAAGACAGAGTCAAAAAGAGAGAACCTATTTACATTACCTTTACAAGACACTGCTGGAGCCCATTTCTCATTCTCTTTACATGTTGCCTTTAATTCTTCTCCATCTCGACAAGTATAGATCACTTCAGATTTATAGGTAGTAGTATCATAGGATTTAGATGCACCAGCAACATCTTCTGGTGCTCCACAGTTAACTTTTGTGACAACTGGAAGTGATGAGAGAAATTCATATCAATTTTGAGTTTATGACAGAAGGAAGGGGAGAATGAGGAGATAGCAACAAATTCAGAATAAAAGTTATTGACTAAAAAAAAAAAAACTGAATCATTTGCACACACACACACACACACACACACACACACGCATCAGTGATAAAGGGTGACTTGGAAACCAGAGCATGCAGTTCACGATGCAGGCTAGTTGAAAAGAAGGTCAGGGGTATATTACTGTCCTCCTTACCAAAGGCTGAATGTTTTATAAACAAATTTTAATGTGTGAAAATGCACTTCTACTAACAGGGTACACTTCAAGGTTGATATCCTCTCCACTAGATTTGATGTTTCCCAATTAACAATACCCTGGTAAAGGGATTGCCATGATGACTGTTATTGTTTAAAAGAGAAATCTGAGAAAACAAGAGAACCTAAAAAGAATGAGCTATTTAAAATTTATTGGTAAATCAGTTCACTTCTTTATTTCTTATTGACAAATTCATTGATCACTTTGGTTTAAAATGTATCAGCATCACACTCTACTTTCATCTTCAGAGGTTTTTTTATTCATGGAAATGAAGACCAAATTACTGAATCTCTCTTCACTTTGAGAACACGTCATATAATTATTTACTTGCTTTAATGAAGAAAGTGGTTTCTCACAGGAAGCAGATCTAGCAGAAAGAGACAAAATAATTTTGTTACTTTGTCCAGAACTTGATTTAGTTCAAGCCCTCATATTATGCCTGTGATTTCTTGGAGGTTTGACACTTGCTTTGCAAAATGTGAAGCATAACCTAATTTTAGCTTGCATTTCAATCCATCTAAATCCAATATGTTTTTATAGACATCCAAAATTCTTGTGATAAGCATGAAAAAGTTTTAGATTCAACAATCAATAAATCTGAACTCAAAATTTTAAAGCAATGGTGTTTTAAATCTTTGCTTTGTGAAGACAGTAACTTCATACAAAATTCTGTTAAAGTTCTGAAAACAACTTCTGGTTCTCAGCAACACACTCCAGAACATGGCAGTAAAATTCTTCAAATTTGTTTACATTGTAGTGAGCCCTAGGATTTGAAGCCTTTACACTAATTTATCAGTTCCCTTTCATGAGTGAACCACAGTTGGGACATGCAATCTTAACGTGAACATCTCTTTTTTTCTCAACCAACAAGTTTGCAGGTGAGCAGACTTCCAGGTAGAACATCCTCTCAAGTGTCCTCGGGATTCACACTCTTTTTCTCTAGTTAAGCAGTTAAGTGTTAGGTATCAACTTGAGCCCTCATGGCATCTGAAGAAAACACAACTCAGCTCTCATGAAGCAAATCATGAGCAAAGTTTCAACAAGATTTGGCAGTCTCGAATCTTGACGATTACTAATGGCCAACCAGATTTGGATGGTGCTTTTACATGGCACTAGCATGGAAGCCAGTCAAGGCAGTGCTGGCATCAGCCATGTTTGGACAGTGCTTTTTACATGTCACTGGCACAGGAGCCAGTTGGGGCGAGAGGGCTGCCATCGACCATGTTTGTCATATATATATATATATATATATATATACATACATACCTATATATATACATGCATATGATGGGTGTTCATTAAAGATTTCCCCTGACCCACTTCTCAAGGACGGGGATAAGTGAAACTGGGCATAATTATTAGTCCTTCTCTACATATCCTCCACGTGACTGGTGACACACTTCTCCCATCAGTATATGCAGCTGTGAAGACCTCATCTGTTGGAGTTAGCAGTTTGCATCTGGAGCCAAGACTTTACCTCAGTTCATCAACATCCAAAGAGTGCTACCCCTTCAAAAAAGACTTCATGGTTGGAAAGAAGTGGAAGTTAGATGGTGTGAGGTCGGGAGAGTAAGGGGGATGAAGAAGGATTTCATAGTAGCAGGAGCGTGCTTTCATCTGGGCAATATGTGCATAGAGAACTGGGGTGCTGTCTTGGAGGTGGCAGACTCCTTTGGTCAGCATGCCATGATTCTCTGCTTTGATAGCGTCCCACAATTTCTGCAGAAGAGAAGCATAATATGCCCTGTTAATTGCAGTTCCCTTCACCAGAAAACCCATCATCACTACTCCACACTAGTCCCAAAAGACTGTGAGCATCACCTTGCCTGTTGAGGGTTGTTCACAAGCCTTCTTTGGTGGTGGTGAGTTATCATGCTTCTATTGCTTCGACTGTACTTTAGTCTCAGGATCATAGTGATGGACCCATGTTTTATCTTGAGTGATAAGTCTGCCAAAAAAGTTCTCGTTTTCTTGGCACATTGCCAAAAGAGCCTGGGAGCAATTGACTCATTCCTGCTTCTGAAAAGATGTGAGCATCTGGAGAATCCATTGTGTAGACAACTTCTGCATGTGCAAATGGTTGTGAATGACTTCTTCCATGATTCCTATACTTATCTTCACTTCTTAGGCTAGTTGCCAAATAGTTGTGTGGCGATCTTCCAAAATTGCAGCTCCCACTTTATGGATGATGTTGCCACCAATGGCAGAATGTGGTCATCCAGGAATTGAAGCAGTTTCCACCAGTGTCTGACCACATTTGAACCGGTGATGCTAGTGCTTGACTATATCGTATGATGGTGCATCGTCACCATAAACTTGTTTCGAAAGTCTCTTTTGGTGTACAACCTTTCAAATATAAGAACCTGATCACTGATCGGCATTCAACTGCCTCTCTTAACACACCTTAGCCCACTTTAGCAACTGCAAAAGAGAAATGAATACTAGTGGAAAGCTGCAGTTTACAATGTGACATGTAGAGATATGTATGATTATACCTGTGCAAGTTTCGTTTCCTGCTCTAACTGGAAGTGAGTCAGGGGAAATCGTTAATGAACGCACCTCATATATATATATATATATATATATACACACACACACACACACATATAAGTGGTTTGATCAATAAGTATCTGGACAGTTGCCATAGTGATGAAGTGAAAGCCTGCAGAGTGAAACCACTTGGCACAGATTGACTGTGGAGTCTGCTGTGAATGTGCACTAAGTTGTAACATCCTAGCTAACTTATGCTGTTTACAGCAGTGTCTGGAAGGAGCGTGTGTAGCGTATGATCATTGCATTGATCATGAATCTACATCAAATTTTGCCAAAATCTTGGTGAGGTTAGCTCAGAGTCCTATGATAAGTTGCAACCAACAGAACTGAGCAAAACATCATAGATGTGCATGCAGCTGTGAAGGTAAATCATCAAATCACCATCTGTGAGTTACTAGAGGGTGTGCAGATTAGTTACAGTTGAGTTCAGTCCATTATCAATGAAGATTTAAGTGTGAGACACATGTCTGCCAAGTCTGTGCCAAAACTGCTTCCAGCTGACAATGCACCTGCCCATTCAGCGCAGCTTGTGCAGCAGTTTTTAGCTAGGCACAGCATTCCCCAGGTCTGACAGCCACCATATTTCCCAGATATTGCCCCTTTCAACTTTTCCCACTTTACAAAAATCAAATCTTGCTTGAAAGTAAGAATTCAAATGTTGAGGAAATCCATTTGAATGTGATGAGGCAACTGCTGATTAACAGAGAAAAGGAGTTCCATCAATGGAAACAATGCTGGATTAAGTGTGTGGCCTCCAAAGGAGAGTACTTTAAAGGTGATCAAATTTGAAATTGGTACCTATTATAGTTTTGATTTTATAGCACCAGTCCGGATACTTATTGATCAGATCTCATATATAGCATCATCATCTTTTAATGCCTGTTTTCCGCACACACACACATATATGTATATACACATACACACAGATATGCACACACTAAATAATATCAAAACACAGTACTGACCTGGGTTAATGATGATGATGATGATTATGATATATATATATATATAAAATATATATATAGGGTAGTGAGTTATTTTTTGAAAATTCACCACCAGTGGACTAGCATGTATAAAAAGTCAATAGACAACATATTCTCAAATATGAAATAGTGTACATTTAAGCACAAGAGAAAACTGCCCTCAACAGGCAATTCTTTCACTCTAGAAGAAGTGGTCAAAATGACTAAAACCACATTTAAGAGCAATCTTTAAAAGTTTTTATTTTTCATTCCTTTTGAAGATTGCTCTTAAATGTGGTTCTGGTCATTTTGACAACTTCTTCTAGCATGTGAAAACTGTCTGTTGAGGGCAGTTTTCTCTTGTGTTTAATTTAAATGTACACTATCTTATATATATATATATATATATATATATATATATCATCATCATCGTTTAACACTTGTTTTCCATGCTAGCATGGGTTGGACGGTTTGACCAGAGTCTGGTAAGCCATGGAGACTGCACCAGGCTCTAGTCTGATTTGGCAGTGTTTCTACAGCTGGATGCCCTTCCTAACACCGACCACTCCATGAGTGTAGTGGGTGTTTTTTACGTGCCACCGGCACAGGGGCCAGAGCAGGCTAGCAAACAGCCACAATCAGTTGGTGCTTTTACGTGTCACAGACATGGAGGCCAGTCAGGTGGCACTGGCATCTGCCACATTCAGATGGTGCTTTTTATGTGTCACCGGCTTGGGTGTCTTAACTACAATTTCCATTTGATTTTTATTTTGATGTTGACGTACTTGACTCAATAGGTCTCCTCAAGAACAGCAGGTCACTCTACGATCCCAAGGTTAGCACAGCAGGCCGCCCTGCAAGCCATGAACTCACTTAATTTGTCAGGTCTTCACAGTGACAGCATATCTCAGGGGTCTTGGTCTTCGTCATTTCCTCTTTGAGGCCCTACGTGCCACCAGCACGGGTATCACAACTACAATATGCATACGATTTTTATTTTGATGTTGATGAACTTGACACAATAGGTCTCCTCAAGCGCAGCAGGCCATCCTGTGTGTGGTGAGTTTGCCTTCCTACTTACTAGAACTTTGGTCTTAGCTACATTAAATCTAAGGCCTTTTGATTCTAAACCTAGCTTCCACACATGAAATTTGTTCTCTAGTTCCAGTAGTTATTCTGCTACGAGGGCTAGGTCATCAGCATAGAGGAGCTCCCAGGGACAACCCATCTTAAATTCCTCTGTTATTGCCTGGAGGACTATGATGAACAGAAGGGGACTGAGGGCTGAGCCTTGGTGGACACCAACTTCTACCCGGAATTCTTCACTGTACTCATTGCCAATCCTAACCTTACGAACAGCCTCCCTGTAAAAGGCCTGTACAGCCCTTATTAACCATTCGTCAATCTCCAGTTTCTGCATCGCCCACTAGATAAGGGATCGGGGGACCGAGTCAAAGGCTTTCTCAAAGTCCACAAAAGCTAAGTATAGGGGTTTATCTTTGGCTAGGTATTTCTCCTGCAGTTGTCGAACCATGAATATGGCATCAGTGGTGCTTCTACCCAGCACAAAACCGAACTACATCTCATCTAAACAGACTCTCTCCTGATGAGATGGGCTATGACCCTCTCTGTGACTTTCATTACCTGATCCAGCAGTTTGATACCTCTGTAGTTATATATATATATATATATATATGTATATATATATATATATACATGTATATATATATATATATATATAAATATATATATATATATTATATATATATATATATATATCATCATTATCAGCATCATCATCTTTTAACATCTATTTTCTGAACGCACACACGTATTTATCTATAAATACATGGACATGCACACAATAAATAAGGTGAAAACATTCTACTAACCTGGGGTAACTATAAATAAGTCCCAGCTTCCATCATTGGGTTTAAGTTCATTATTCAACTGAGTCGCATCACTCAGATCACATAACTTATCTTTCACATTGTACTGATAAGAGTTACATCGCAAATACTGATCGCAAGCTTCATTACACTCCTTTAAGTTCACATTCTTAAGCTCTCCTAGAGAAGCACTTCTTGGTACACTAACTTTTTTCATCACAACAGGCTTGTCCTCAACTGCCAAGGAAGAAAAACACAAGAGATATATTTCATAGTCATTCACTAACCAATCACAAATACATATCACATGCATATCACACACATGTATTAAATATTGAAAAGCATGTGGTGCATGATTTTCTAGGCTGTGTGGTAAGAAGCTTACTTTCCAACCACATGATTCTGGGTTCAGTCCCGCTGCGTGGCATCTACTTTAGCCTCAGGCTGACCAAAGCCTTGTGAGTTGATTTGGTAGACAGAAACTGAAAGAAGCCTGTTGTATATATATATATATATATATATATATATATATATGTGTGTGTGTATATATGTATATATATATATATATATATATATATATATATATATATGTGTGTGTGTTTATATGTGTGTCTTGGTGTCCGTCTCCCTGATGTTGGTGTGATTATGTCTCTGTAACTTAGAGTTCAGATCAGGCTTACAAAGAATAAGTGCAGGTGTCAATTTCTTTGGCTAGAAAACAGTGCTTCAGCATGTCCTCAGTCATATGACCGAAATAAAAAGAAAATAATTGATCAATAAAATGATGTCTCAATCAGAGTTATAGAACATTTTTCTAACTTGTTTCTGAAAGTTTGTCTCCATACATACAGTGTAGACAATATATTTGTACACATTTCGTCTCATGGTGTATTTTGTAGGATTGACAATCCCCTAAACATATCATGTGCTATAGCCATTCAATCTTAAAGAAAAGCAGGCCTTCAGAAGACAGATGTACAAAGGGATTACCTACAACTGAAACATTCAGACAAGCTGATGTACTAGAATACATATTCATTCTTTGAAGTGCGTCCTAAGCTGAAAAGTAATTTTCTAGATTCTGTAACATACTGTCCATTTATAAAACAATGCACCAGATGGTTTTGTAATATTTGTTCAAAATTTCAGTAGCTTATATTTCTACATTATTACCTACAAAATAATAATAATAATAATAATGATAATAATAATATTTATAATAATAATAATAAAAATTTCAAACTTTTAGTACAAGGCCAGCAATTTTGTGGGAGGAGAAAAGTTGATTACATTGACCCCAATACTCAACTGGTACTTATTTTATTGACTCTGAAGGGATGAAAGGCAAAGCTGACCACAGTGGAATTTGAACTCAAAATGTAAAGATGGACGAAATGCCGCTAAGCATTTTGCCTAGCATGCTAATGATTCAGCCAGCTTGCCACCTGAATAATAATAATCATTTCTACTATAGGCACAAGGCCTGAAATTTAGGGACGAGATAGTTAATTACATTTAGCCCAGTGCATAACTGGTATTTATTTCATTGATCCCAAAAGGATAAAATGCTAAGTCAACCTCTGTGGAATTTGAACTCAGAATGAAAAGACGGACAAAATGCCACTGAACATTTTGCCTGGTATGCCAATTATTCCGCCAACTTGATGCCTGAATAATAATAATAATAATAATAATATAATAATAATAATAAAAATTTCAAACTTTTAGTACAAGGCCAGCAATTTTGTGGGAGGAGAAAAGTTGATTACATTGACCCCAATACTCAACTGGTACTTATTTTATTGACTCTGAAGGGATGAAAGGCAAAGCTGACCACAGTGGAATTTGAACTCAAAATGTAAAGATGGACGAAATGCCGCTAAGCATTTTGCCTAGCATGCTAATGATTCAGCCAGCTTGCCACCTGAATAATAATAATCATTTCTACTATAGGCACAAGGCCTGAAATTTAGGGACGAGATAGTTAATTACATTTAGCCCAGTGCATAACTGGTATTTATTTCATTGATCCCAAAAGGATAAAATGCTAAGTCAACCTCTGTGGAATTTGAACTCAGAATGAAAAGACGGACAAAATGCCACTGAACATTTTGCCTGGTATGCCAATTATTCCGCCAACTTGATGCCTGAATAATAATAATAATAATAATAATAATAATAATAATAATAATAATAATAATATCATACCACCTAATAAACACGAAGAAGAAGAAGAAGAAGAAGATGATGAAGAAACAACAAAAGCTATAAAACAAATGAAATCCAAACTAAAATTAGAACAGCAACGAACCATGATAAAACGATGGCAAGAAAAGCCCCTTCATGGTAAATACTGCACTAAACTAAACGCAAAAAAAATAGACAAAGAAAAATCCCAGCAATGGTTGAGAAGCTCAGGACTCAAAGCAGAAACAGAGGGATTTTTAATTGCAGCACAAGACCAAAGCCTCCCCACCAGAAATTACCAAAAACATGTAATGAAAAGAAATATTACAAGTAACTGCAGAATATGTGGAGATGGACAAGAAACAATAAATCATATTATCTCTAGCTGCCCAGTCCTGGCTAAGAAGGAATATATTCACAGACATGACAGAGTTGGAACCTACATACATTGGAAGCTATGCCAACATTATGGAATAACAACAGAAAAAAGATGGTATAGGCACACACCAGAAAAGGTCACAGAAAACGAGAAAGCTACCATACTCTGGGATATGCCGATACACACAGATAGAGAAATTAAGGCCAACAGACCAGATATAGTTGTCAGAGATCATGAAGAAAAAAAATGCTTTCTAATTGATGTATCAATACCGGCAGATGACAATGTGTCTCTAAAAGAAATGGAGAAACTCTCAAAATACAAAGACCTGGAAATAGAGGTAACTAGAATGTGGAATCTGAAAACAGAAACAATTCCTATCATAGTAGGTGCATTAGGCATGATAAAAAAATATTCAGACAAATACATAACTAAAACACTAGGACTTACAAACACAAATAACATACAGAAAATTGCACTACTAGGCACTGCACACATCCTACGCAGAACACTTTCCATACAATAACCATCAGAGCATCACAACAAATCACAGCACATACCCAAGGCACACAGAGCTGCGCTCGGTAGTGAAGTGAAAGCACGCTATAAAAATAAAACTACTGAATAATAATAATAATATTAATAATAAAAAATATTTTTTCCTCCCAATTACAACCTTAGGATGATGCTTATAACACTTATCAACAATTTTGATTTTATAACACTGACATATTGGCTTATGTAAATATTGCTCGACTTTGTCATGTCATTATTATTATTATCATTATTGTTATTATTATTATTATTATTATTATTATTATTATTATTATTTTTAACATTATTATTGAGTGAGAGAGCAGTGCATGCCATCAAAGTGACACGGGTAAAATATATGAAGCCCAGTATACCCATCATAACTACCCATCTGATAGGAGTACACCAGGCACATGCATCCCAACCATATGTGCACAACATAGTGAACTCATATCAAGATAAACAATGCATGACCAGTTAGAATAATTGTTGTTGTTGTTGTTGTTGTTATTATTTTTATTATTATTATTTTTATTAGTGTGACATCTTAAATAATAATAATAATTTCTTCATTAACCACAGGGGTTTACATTAAGAAAAATAATAACAAAAGCAACAGCAATAAGAATAGTAATAATAATAATAATAATGATAAATTAAGACATGAGTTGAGCAGCATTTACACAAGTCAATATGTCAGCATTATAAAATTGAAACTGTTGACAAGTATAAGCATCATCCTTAGGCTGTAACTGGGAGAAAATGTTATGATCCTTTGTGTCTTTCTTATACAAAAAGACAGAACTACAAAGCTAATAAAGTGGACATTGTTGTAAAAGTCGAAAATAATAAAGTTTGTTTATTGATTGACATGAGTATCCCTTATTGATCATAATATTTCTGCAAAAGAATTTGACAACCTCAGAAAATATAAAGATTTGCTCAGTGAAATTAATAAAATGTAGCATCTTGCAGCTGTTACAATACCAGTGATTGCAGGAGCAGTAGGAATGATCAAAAACGGAACTGAAAAATATTGAGAATGACCCCTAGCTTACCATCCCTGTAAGAAGTCCAAAAGATTGTTTTTATTGGTACATCACATGTATTGGAAAGAGCAGTCACTGTGAGAATGGCTACCATTCATGTAAATAATTTTTTATACTTGACTTTATTTGATTTTGTTAGTGAACAACTGATATGTTTATTTTAATGACCTTTCAACTGAAATGCTGTGTTTCTTTGCTCTAGGTGTCTGGAGGACACTCAGCAAGAAATAGAAACAAAATTGAAAGAAGAAAATAAATTTCAGTTTCATATTTTGGTACAAGCCAGCAAGTTCAGCAAGTCCATTTAATGTCCATTTTCCATCTTGGCATGGGCTATATGGTTTGACCAGAGCTGGTGAGCTAGAGAGCTGCACCAGGATCCAGTCTGATTTGGCTCAGTTTCTACAGCTATATGCCCTTCCTAACACCAACCACTGTATAGTAAGTGCTGGGTGCTTTTAACAAGGCAACAGCGTGAGTGCTTTTACATGGTACCTGCATGATTGTTTTTTATGTCATCAGCAAATGACTCCTGCAGGCTAACTTTCCTCCCTAGGTGATGTGGCCTTAACACTTCTGCTGTGGAGGACAGGTTTTCTTGAGTATAGTAAGGAGCCAGGTATTTCAGACCATTGTCCTCTCATCTGAAAGTTTCTATCCTGAAGTTGTCCCTCAGTATTTTGTCCCATGGTTTCCTGTGTCTTCTTCTTTCACATAATCCATCTACTTTGAGAGAACAGCACTTCTTTATGAAGCTGTCAGCATTTATCTACATCACATGATCTAACCAGTGAATTTTTCTCTCTAGAACACTGCAACTACTTCCTCTTAAATCTAACTTCCCACTTAATACACTAGCACTGTTGAACATGAACACTTACATTACATATCCAGCAGAGCATACTAGACTCATTCCTCTCTCACATTCATATTTCCCCTACATTCGGGGCCTTCATCTCATGACCATGTAAAATTGCTGTCCATATTTATGCATTATACAATCTTCCTTTCACTCAGAGAGAGAAATCTTTGGTGGCCAACAAAGGTAAAAGCTCTCTGAATTTCCCCCTCCTATTCAGATTCTAGCTATTACACTATCTGTATATCCTCTCCCTCTACTAATTTGGTCCCCTAGGTAGCATAAAATAAACACTATTTCTAATGAGTCACCAGGTTATTTGAGACAATCAATCTCTTTAGCATCTGTAGTTTTTATGGATCCAGTGCATCTTCCACAAACACTACTTTCTCAGATAAACTTCTGAATTTTCCAATGCACATCTTGTGTGCCCGTCCATAGCTTACACTGGGTACACTGTATTGAGTTTCTGCCAACACCTTTCATACAAATCTAGCAGGGCTTGAAGTGTGTAGGTTTCTGTCTATTTTCTTGCTTACTAAAACTTTAGTCTTTGCTAAGTTAACCTTAAGGCCTTTAAATTTCAGGTTTTGCTTCCACACATGGATTTTCTATCCTAGCTCTGATACAGAAGGGCAAGATCATCAGCACATAGTATTTCCCAGGGGTTGCCAATCTTGAATTTGTCTGTAATGGCCTCGAGGACAATGATGAAATGTAGAGGACTGAAGACTGAGCCTTGATGAACATCTACATGTACACTAAATTCTTTGATCTACTTGTAGTAAACTCTCACTTTACTGAGAGCTCCCCCGTACATGTGCAGCTTTCACAAGTCGCTCCTCTATTCCTAGCCTCCTCAGAGTCCACTATATCAAACAGCTAGGCACTCTATCAAAGGCTTTCTCTAGACCAGTAAATGCAAATTATAATGGTTTATTCTTGACTAAAGATTTCTTGTGCAGTTGCCAGACTATGAAAATAGCACCAGTAGTGCTTCTCTCCAGGGCAAAGCCACACTGCATTTCATCTACCCTACTTCTGCTTCTAATTAATTGGGCCATAACTCCATAATTTTTCTCACCTGGTCTAGAAGTTTGATGCCTCTGTAATAGCTTCTATCTAAAGTATCTCCCTTACCCTTGTAGCAGCTAACAATAATGCTGCTACACCAGTCAGTGGGCATTACACCTTCCTGAATAACCTGATTAACTATGCAGGTGACTATTCTGGATCCTATTTCACAAGATATTTTGTGCATCTTAGCAGCAACTCCAGATGAACCATGAGTTATCACTGTTTTTGTATCTTTAATTGCCTTATCTACTATACTGCTCTCCGCTAGTATAGCTGGCCCCTCTGCTGGGTTTACATGAAGGTGACTCCCTTTATCCCATTCTTCTCCACTTTCATTAGCCTTGCATTGTAACCTTCCTATGCCTCTTTCTTGTCCACGTCACTAGGTGCAAGCATACCATTGACCATCCATACACATTTCTCTTCCACAATATCTCGATTCTCTCTGACACACTGTCTCACAATCTGGAATACCTGAAGTCTCTGATCTTCATGCTGCAGGACATTGGCAAACATCTTCTTTGGGATGAAGTAGTGAGGACTGATCTTAGGATGTTGGGGATTATGGAGGAAATGACAATGGACAGAAATGTTTGGTGATATAAGATTCTAGAGAAGACCCACCCACATCAATGTAACTAAGTGCTAGAAGGGTTGTGTCCCATCCACATGTAACAGCAAACTTTTAACACACCCTACCCAAGAAACCGAACTACATTTCCTCTTCTAAATAGTATCTTTCTCTTCAACACTTTTCTTCTTCATAAACTAAGATTATCTTCCAATCCCCTTTCCTACCCTTGCTGCCCTCTACCTAGGTTTCCACCAGTCACTGTAATCCCCACTCCCTACTTGTGCCTTCTTGGCAACACAAGACTGCATATATTATGACCTTCATACCTCTCTTTTCTTTACTCTACCATCATATCTATACTCTGATCCTTGTTACTTGAGAGTATACCCTGGCACTTCACCATCTCTCTCTAGCTATCTTACACTTTTGCTGTTTCCTACTCTCTCTCTCTCTCTCTCTCCCCCTTACTCTTCCTTCTACAGCAGCACGCCTATTTCTGTCCTCATTCTTGGTCACTCTCTCTCTCTCTCTGTTTCTCAGTGGGTAACCATGTACGTCTGCTATAGTAGGACATCTGTTTCTGCTACCCTATTTCTCTGTCACACTTTAACCTTTCATCATCTGATATTGGATCACCTCCTCTAGTGCCCCCTCCATTATAGCAAGACACCTGTTTTTGCCTGTTTGTCTCTTTGACCTCCTTTAACATTTCATCCTCTGGCACAAGCTCCCCTCCACAAATTCCCCTGCCTTTCTCATAATCCCTTGTCTTGTGAGCTACAGGGTGACACTGCCAGTGCTGGGACTATACAAAATGCATCCAGTCCACACTGTAAAGTGGTTGGCATTTGGAAGGGCATCCAGCTGTAAAAATCATACCAAAACTTATCTTGGCTGTGCTAGTGCCACGTAAAAAGTACTGAGTCCACTCTGCAGAGTGGTTGGTGTTAGGAAGAGCATCTAGCCATAAAAACCCTGCCAAAACAGACACTGTAGCATAGGGTAGTTTTTCTACTTGGCCAACTCCTGTGAACTGTTCTATCCATGCATGCATGGAAGACATTTGATGATGATCATGATATATATCGGGTTATCCCATAAATAATGCAATTTTTTCAATTGCATGAACTAGAAGTTGGAGGAGGAGTGGGGTAAACTACCTGTATCAAGCTATAAAAGCAGGTAGTAATTTTACCTTGTACAAATTCTTAGTGAAAGTTTTGAAGAGTGCAAGTTGATTTTGCCAGTTATTTTTTTGAAGCTATAATGAAAGTGACAAAGAAGCTTATTCAGTATATTTTGCATTATGAGTTCAATAAAGGCAACAATGCAATGGAAAGTGAAAGGATATTAATGCATTATATGGGGATCGGACAATATGAATAAGTCAGAGTCAATGGTGGCTCTAGTAATTCTGAGCCGGAAATTACAGCCTAGAAGATGAGCCTCATCCTGAAATATGTAAAGCTTGATGAGGATGCTCTGCAAACCTTGGTGGAACAAAATCCCATTGTAACTGTTGTGGAACTAGCAGAAAAGCTTGGATTTAGCCATTCAACCATTCATTGACACCTGGCCACCTGTGTGTCATTAGAAAAGTTAGTAAATTGAGTCAATGAGTCCCTTGTAAACTTTCTGAGTCTAATCGCATGCAGGAAGTGAATGTGTGCTCTTCTTTGCTGTCATAACTCATGAATGAGCCTTTTTTGAATAGTGATTGGCAACGAGTAATGGGTTCTGTATAAAAATGTCAAAAGCTGAAGACGGTGGGTAGAGAAAGGAGAAACACTGGTACTCCAGGCTAGAGGTCTCACCCATGTAAGGTGTTGTTAGCTATTTAGTGGGATATGAAAGGCTGAGTCCACTTTGAACATTTAAACTCAAACAAAATGATAACAAAAGAGATCTATTGTAAGTAGCTTGAGTGGCTTAAGTCAGCACTAGAAGGAAAACAACCATCATTGGTTTCAAGATGAAAGGTGTTCTTCCATAAGGGAATGCTTGGCCACATACAGTGAAGATGACCGACACACCATATTTGCTGGACATTGCCCCATCTGATTATCATTTATTCTGCAGCCTTCAAAATCATTTGGATAGAAAAAAATAAGAATTCTGTAGACAAGGTCAGAACAGTATTGGAGGAGTATTTTTTTAACATGGATAGGTGAATTTTGGAAGAGAGGCCTTGCAAGTCTATCAGATAAAGAACATCATAAAATGGAAGAGCATTGTAAAAAAAGAGAGTATATTTTAGATTTAAAAAAAACTTTATCTTAATTTTGAAAAATAAAAGAAGTATAAAAAACCGCATTATTTATGGGATGACCCAATATATATGTGTGTGTGTGAGTGTGTATGTGTATACATATATATGTAATTGTGTATGTATACATATATATGCAAATACATATATATATATGTTCATCTGGGTATATGTATATGTAGATGTATATCATTCAACTACAGTAGTAGTTAATCATCCAACTATGGTAGTAGTTGAATAATATTCTTAAGGTTGCAATTTACTCACACGCAGTATCTTTCAGAGCTTCCTCGCTAATTCAGTTCTTAACCAAATTGAAAACTGTTAACATTTTTGAAGAGAACTGGTCCCTAGCTAGATTTTGGCATAAAAATATATTGAGATTTGATCCAGTAGAAAAAAGTTTACATCAAAATTTGTAGTAACATTATAGGAGAGTAAGTAATGCCACCAATTATGCTTAGATCTAAATAACTTTTTTTATTTTAAAAGCAAATTAGCTTCAATGTTAGAGAAATTTCATAGTTTTGGTTTCATGCAAAACAAATTTGTATCAAAAAAGTTGTGAGGTAAAAATTTCATGAAAAAAATATAAGTAAGGCAAAAAGTTGGATTTAAGTATAATTAATTTTTGTATTTTAAAAACAAACTATATTTTGATTAAGCTTAACTGATAGAGCACAATTTGAGGAATTTCATGGTATCAGTCTCATGCAATAAAATTTCAAAATAAAAAAGTTGTGAGTGTTTGCTTCTCAAATTTGGGGGTGATGATACAACTCTACACTTTTTTATGAATATAGTTCTATAAGGGGACTTTTAATAGATGTCGCTGGCATCAATGAGGTAAGGAAAAAAATTATCAATGACACTGATAATTTGCAATTAATTTAATTATGTCAGTTTAAATGATAGACAATTTTCAATGAGGTAAAATCTTAAATTATTGACACATTATTAATTAGCATAATAGCATACCCTGGAAAAAAATCATGGATTACATGGAAAAATGCAAGCAAGAGAAATAATATTCTTAAGATTATAAACCTGGAAAAGTACAGGACAGCTTATTACATCTGGTAAAGTACAGAACAAGAAAATTTTTATTAAAATATTGCAGCTAAGGATAAAATTTGAATATTAAAAATTATTTGATTTTAATTTACAAAGTAACGTAATTAAAAAAGGTATCATCATTTTGTTAAAATATTGACACACTAGAATACTTAAAAAATTAGAAACAGAAGTACAATTATAGCTAAAGTTTTATGCAAAGTAGAATAGTATGTATGGTAGGCAAATTCATTATGTAAAAAATAGACATTAGGTCAAGACTAAAACTGTGAAGACTTGGCAAGAATTTAGGCAATAACACAAGCAAATTTTACTGTGAATTTGTTGCCATGGGTAGATTTTACTGTAATATATAACTAATTTTTGTATTATTCTATTTATTGTACTTACTAATAATGTACTACTATTATTTTTATAACCTATTTTCAAATTGCTAATTGTTAATTAACAGGAAAAAAAAGAATTTTTTTAAAGTGCAAAAAATATTTTAAGTTATTTTATATTTTTAATAGAAGTAACATCATCATCATCATTTAACGTCCGCTTTCCATGCTAGCATGGGTTGGACGGTTCAACTGGGGTCTGGGGAGCCTGAGTAATAATAAATAGAAGTAATAAGTTGTAATAAAATTTCTAGTTTTAATAAAAGCTAATATTTTCTAAATCTAAATATTCTATTTGAAATTTTATCCTCAGCTGCAATACTTTAAATAAAAATTCTCTTCTGTACTTTACTAAATGTAATAACATGTCCTGAACCTTTCAAAGTGTAATAACTTGTTCTGTACTTTTCCAGATTTATAATCTTAAGAATATTATTTCTCTTGCTTGCTTTTTCGCATGTAATAGATGTATGTATGTATATGTATGTATCTTTGTATGAGTGTGTATATACACACATGTGTGAGAGTGTGTGTGTACGTGTATGTGTTTATGTTTTTTATGTGTATAGAAGATAGATCTGTAGATGTACATATATGTATACATGGTGTGTGTGTGTGTGTGTGTGTGTGTGTGTGTGTGTGTGTGTGTGTGTGTGTGTGTGTGTATGTCAATCTGTCTTTTGTCCTTGTTCAAGGATGGGATCTTATGTTTGTTGCTTCATTTTCATGTCTCTGATTTGTTATAAAGTAATAAATATATCACTCTGCACACACATGGGGAAACTATACTCACTTCATTTAGTGTAATGGTTGATGGTAGGAAGGGTATCTTGCTACATTAACCATGAGAAAATATAGGAAATATACAACTACATAAACTGGTAATTCATTTTCTGTTATTTTGAATACTGGATAATGAAGGACAAAAACTAGAGCCAAGACATTGTGTTGTAACAGTACTAAGTGGCGCTAACATGGAGAAATGAAGAAAAAGCTGCTGTTATTGCTAATGCTACCACCACCACCACCACTACTCCTCAGGTTGAAGAAAAACAAAAAGAATTTCCTTTCTTACATAAAAAAACAATCAAAAACATTCATCAAATTGTTCAAGGTGAATAAAAGTTGTATGAGAATGTCTTATCAGTATTTACATTTCCTAATATTGCTTATTTCTGGAATTTGTGTATATCTGGCCTTATAGGTAAACCTGTCAATGCCTTTACAGAAATTGGGGTCTATATAGTGTGAAGTACAAACCGAGTCACAAATTCCAGAAATAATAGAAAAGAGAATTCCAGTAATAAAATACCAAAAAATAATTACGTTTTACTCGTTGATAGTAATCTCTGTCTTTGTTTCCCTTTAATTTCTTGGAGGTGACTGCAGATTTCTCTGATAAGTAACATTTTCTATTTCCTTTGGTTATTTCAAATGATAAACAACTTTCATCAGACAGACACTTTTCTGCACATTCATCTGCTGTTACATCTTGCTTATCCAACAATTTTTTCCCAGGTACATCCAGAGCTGCATCTTTTATTTTCACAAAATGGAGCTGAGGATCTAAAGTTAAAGTAAAATTTAGGTGAATGAAAAATAACAATAACAACAATTCTATATATATAGGTGCAGGAGTGGCTGTGAGGTAAGAAGCTTGCTTCTCAACCACATGATTTCTGGTTCAGTCCCACTGCATGGCACCTTAAGCAAATGTCTTCTACTATAACCTCAGGCTGACCAAAGCCTTGTGAGTGGATTTGGTAGATAGAAACTGAAAGAAGATCATCATATATATATATATATATATATATATATATATATGTGTGTGTGTGTGTGTTTCTGTGTTTGTCCCCACACTATTGCTTGATAACTGATGTTGGTGTGCTCATGTCCCCTGTAACTTAGTGGTTCGGCAATCCTGGGGGTCAATTTGTTCGACTAAAGGTGGTGCTTCAGCATGGCTGCAGTCAAATGATTGAAACAAGTAAGAGAATGTAGTAAATGTGGATTCTCACAACTTAATATAGTAAGCAAAGAAATTTGAATTCACTAAATTTTAATTACAGGAAGAGAAATAGCAATTATGTTTATATGGTTGTGTCATCTAAATTTTTTGATCCGACTCTCTATTTTAATGATGAATTAGAGTAAAATTTTAATTAATCATATTTTCATTCAAAAAGTAGCCATTTTTCTGTATGTTCCCCATGCAGGAAATGACTCTCAGTATTTTTCCACAGTTATTCTTTTAGTATAAATTTTGGATTGAGTGGTGTGAGTCAATGATCAATGTTTCATTCTCAGTCTAAATCAGTTCATGTTACATAGACAGCTAGTGCCATTGAGAAAGACATGAATACCACACAGTCTCAATGCTTTCTCTAACTTTGTTCAGCCATGTACCTAAACAAAAGAATACATAATTGATTACAATGAGATGGTATTTATATGCTTTCATAAGCTATCCCTGGCAGAAACCACTTAGCCATGAAATTCTCAGGTCACATTCTCTCCTACATACATGAGATTAAAGTGGTTCATGCTCAGCCTGAGCAACTCTTGGTCAATATGAATGTTTGCAACTGTAATAGATATATTAAGATTGGATCAAATAGTGTCCATCACCATCACCAAGACCACTCAAAGGCCAGGTGGTGGTGTTGAATAAGGCAACAAATTACACCAGAAGATAAACTGTGTGAAATAATTTAGCTTGTGATAATAAATCTGAAATTTACCAGCTATTATGAAAGGCCCTATCTGGGCATATAATGTGTTAGAACTATAAACAATATCTCCCTTGATCATTCCGAACGATCTTTAAAAAGTGTATTTCAGGATTTCAGAAGATATAGAATGCAGGATCAAATCTGATCTGGGCAAAGGGATTGGAGGATGTTCCACTCTAGCAATCCATTGAGTGTTAGTGGAGGGATAGAGTGCTGACATTCTTAGGGCTGTCCTGAGTATTGATGAACAACGAACTGCTAAGTTGTGTTTTGGAGGACATTTTGTCAGGGAATACTATAGACAACTTTCTGAAGTTCTTGGTTTGGCAGAGCTACCAAAGGACTCCAGTCATATAAGTACCATCAGAGAGGCTGTTTGATATTCAGGCAATAAAACAAAACCATTTTGCATGCACTAATTCAACATCCAAGTATTGCTGATTTATGGAGTTAAATATATCTGTTGTTGTTGTATGGGGGATGGATGTGGCTGTTAGTCAAGTCCATCATAAAGATAACAAGTTGACCTCCTTTAACAGGATGGAGAAGGCAGTTTTCCTCTGTTTCATAGCTATACAGAAAGAGGGTGATTGGTGTGTGAAGTTGAATGGTCGAATGACATTGACTTTCCACTTGTGTAAACACCCTTGTCTGTATTTTTAAAGTTTCACTTGTAAAGCAAGTGAGGATGATGTGGAAAGTACTGTCCTCAAGGGAAATTATTGAAATGAAGGTGAAATTAGCAGAAAAATGGCAAGAGTGGATGGAGACCTGAGTGCATAAAACTTGGTCAGTGTACAATAATTGGAGAGGACACTAATCCTTGGATTTCAGTCAAATTGTAAGGGTAATGGTGATGACAATACCTGTCCATCAAAGATTTTTGGCTTTGTGTGCAAATTAATTATTATTAGTAATTTTGTTATAATCAAGGGTGCAGAATTGAGAGAGAGCAAAAGAAGCACAAGTTTATTTCAGAGGATTGCAGAGTCTTAGTGAAGAATGACTCAAGGCATTAAATTGTACTGAGTTTTGGATGATGATATAAAATATGGGTGAGAAAGGTTAAATAAGAAATTAAGAGAAAAATGTGTCAAGATGAGGTGAAGTATAGCTAATGAGCTAATAAGTTTACTTAGCAAGAATTTTGTATTGCTAGAGTTTTGTGGGTGTGGTTAAAAATCTGCTTCACAATGAATCCTTGTGGATGAAAATTACTGGATGGAAATTTTTTGAAATACATCTGGTGACAAGTTTCTAGCCTTCAATTTCTTGGTCAGTAAACTTAATCCATCATCAAGTTTAATAGCATCATCAGGCTCTTTGGTAATGTTAATTGAATCCTCTACATTGCAAGCATCTGAAGAAGCCTCTTGCTTGAGGATACCTTCCTCTCTTCTTCCCACCAGCTGCAAACACCATGGAAATAGTAATGGTGCCAGCCAGTATTTAACAGAAAAATTTAACAAAATTACTTAGTCAGAGGCAATAGGAAGGAAGGCATTTATGTTACCTTTACAGGAAGATGCTACTGGAGTCCATTTGTTGTCCTTTTGACATATTGACTTTAGTTGTATTCCATCTGAGCAAGTATAGAGTACTTCAGATTTATAGGCAGTAGTTTTGTAGGACTTTAATGTATCAACAATGTCTTTGGGAGGCCCACAGTCAATACGTGCATAAGCTGAAATTGAAAAGAGAAATTGATATTAGTTGTGAGTATATTGAAGAGGGTGAAAATGAGGAAATAAAGCAGGTGAGAATGAGGAGAATGAAAGGTATTGAGTGAATCAAATGAAAGTAATTTGCACATAGATATAAATACAAATACATACACATGTACTTTAAACACATACACATATATGTATTTGAAATATTTAGAATTTCAGATATTAAGACATTCATTGAAAGAAATTTACACTCATGCATAATTTGTGCATAATCCTGTATATGTACATATACATACAAATAAGTGTATGTGCATAGTCATACATACTTAATGCATGTATACATACATACATACATACATACATACATACATACATACATACATACATACAAACATACGTACATACATACATACATACATACATACATACATACATACATACATACATACATACATACATACATACATACATACATACATACATACATACATAACACATGCACTCACACTCAACACAAAGGCACAGTCATGGTAAAATCCAGGCAAATTATTTTTTGATCATTCAGCTTGGCTCACTATATTGATGAGTGGTAATCAAAAGATAACCAGAGTGAATTTCACTTGTACTTCTGATTGAGTAGTAAATGCACAGTTTGCTTCTGAATACTACAGAGTATTGTATGAAACACAAAGTAGAGAGAAGAATGTTACATTTATAAACTATAATTTATAATCCATAATATGCTTCTGTACAAACTTGACAAGTTGAATAAACCTGAGTCACCTCTTATTCAAAGTTGCTGCTTTTCAAACCATGGTGGTAGCCCCACTTCTCACTTTCTTGTTATATTTGGCTGGGTTTCTTAACACCAACCACTTTGCAGAGTGTACTGGGTGTATTTCATCATGGTGCCAGCCTAGGAGAGGTTGACATGTCCATACCTATCTCATAACTAAACCAACACAGTCTTCTCTCTTTCACACATATGATGTGCAAATTGACATTACTCATCTAGTGGAGCATGCTAGCATCAATTCTTTCAAGCTTTCAGAACTCCTCTATAGTCAAAGCCCATGTTTCACTGTCGTGTAGTATAGCTGTATGTACACAGGTATCATGCAATCTGCCTTTCACACTGAGGGAGAGGCCTTTAGTTACCAACAAAAGTAAACTTCGCCCAGCCTGTTCTTATTATAGCAACTTCACTTTCAGAACATTCTCCTCCACTGCTAACTTTGTCACCTAGGTAACAGAGGCTACCTACTATTTCTGATGATTCCTCCGAGCATTTGAGCAAGTCTATTGTCTGTGCATTTTTAGTGATTGTTGTATTCGCACATTTGCCACATACAAAGATTATATTCTCTGTTAACCTTCCTGTGATACTGTCACACCTCGTATGTGTCCAAAACTTGCTCTAGGTAGAGCATACGGAATTTCTAACAACACACTTCTTATACATCGAACCGTGCCATCTCTCTAAGGGGCCTTGTGATTTGTCTGTTTTCCTACTTACTAGGACTTTGTTTTTTGCTAAATTAACTCTAAGGCCCTTAGATTTCAGGCCTTGCTTCCACACTTGAAATTTCTTCTCAAGGTCAGGTAGTGATTCAACATAAGATCAAGGTCATAAGCATAGGGGAGCTCTTAAATTTCTCTGTTAAGGCCTGAAGGACTATGATAAACAAGGTGGGGCTGAGAACTGATCCTTAGTGAACCCTTACTTGTTCACTGAATTCATTGCTATGCCCGTTACAAACCTACATCTTACCGGCAGCTTCCCTGTAGATGGTTTGTCTAGCTCTCACTAACCACTCATCTATCCCTTGCTTCCACATTGACCATCAGATAAGGGATCTTTGTTTTGATTTTCTTTCCTCTCTTTTCATTAATTTCTGTTTTGTTCTTTGTTTTTATTCATTTTGTCAATAGATTGCTAAAAATAGTGTTTAGGTGTGAATATATCATGAGTGAAATGAAAATCTGATTTAATGATGTTTTTTTTATTATACTCACCTGAGCAAAAGCATTTGCTGGTGTTGGTGAATAGCTGCAATTAATACAGCATGTTGTTTGTTATATATTTAACATTCAGAAATGAACAGTTGATTGTTATGTGTTGCAACAATTGTTCTGGTATGTAATAAAGCATGTTCAATCACTCTTCCCTCATTTACTTTTGTATAAACTCTACAGATTTTTATTTCAGTATTTCTATCCAGTGACAGATATCTCACTTTATGATAGTATTTGGTAGCTGATACCCATAAAAGAGCTTGAGAAAGCATACAAGGTGTTTTTTACCCAGATTATTTCAATATATGTATATATATATATATATATATAATTCAATTGTTACCTAACACTCCATTGTACCCCTAGCGTGAAACTGATTGGTAAGCTCAGCTGCAAAGGATATATAATACTGTACACTTCAGATAATATATGAGTTTATATATATCTATATAAGTATATATATATATATAAAAGTATATATATATATATAATGTATATATATATGTATCTATGTATGTATATATATATATGTATGTATATATGTGTGATTATGTGTGTGTGTGTGTGTGTGTGTGTGTATATATATATATATATATATATAACCATCCGAGCGTGGCCGTTTGCCAGCCTCGCCTGGCACCTGTGTCGGTGGCACATAAAATCACCCACTACACTCTCGGAGTGGTTGGCGTTAGGAAGGGCATCCAGCTGTAGAAACACTGCCAGATCTGACTGGACTGGTGCAGCTTTCGGGCTCCCCAGACCCCAGTTGAACCGTCCAACCCATGCTAGCATGGAAAGCGGACGTTAAATGATGATGATGATGATGTATGTATGTATATATATATATATATATACACACAATGTTCAAACTCATGCAGACATCTCATGTATAGTTCTGCAAATTATATTTGTAAAGACGATCACACTGATGAGTTTGCAGATGATTACATAAATGATTACATAAGCATTAACAACGAAACTTGGTTTGTCATTAATCTATATATTGTATCTTTTCATTTATCTTGCTCGCTTACATTCTGGCATTTGCTAAATTTTCTTGAGAACATTCCTTTCTTAGTGGTAAGACCATAGCAGATCTTCTTCTAGCATAATGGATGTCCACTTACAGGTCATCCTTTTTATATATATGTAATGTAATTTTTTCTGAAACTTCAAATTTTTAAATAAGCTATACCACTGGTTTTAAATTGATATTAATCAAATTAATATTCAATTTTTCACCCTTATTATTTTAAATTTATATATATATATATATATATATATATATATACATACACATATATAGACATAAATACAGACATGCATATATATATATATTGCACAAACACATGTATGTATATGTAAATACACACAAACACATACATACATGCAAGCACATGTATAGTAAAATGAAATGAAAACATTTTACTGACCTGGGTTAATGACGTAAGTATCCCAACCCTTTTGATCTGGTTCAAGGTCATGAGCCAAGTGAGTCGCATTACTTCGATCACAGAAGATAGCTTTCTCATTATACTCATAAGAGTTACATCCTGGAGTTTGATGACAAGCATGGTCACACTCCTTTAAGGTCATATTTTTCAGCCGTTTAAATGTATCTTCTCCTGGTATGAGAGTGCTTTCAAATTTTAAAATATCGTCCTCAGCTAGAAAAGAGAAGAAAGAAAATAAGAAATACATTTTATACACCCAACCACATTAAATATTATATAGCATCTGGTGCATAATTTGTTTTAAATGGACAATTTATTATAAACAAATAATTGATCTGCAAAATGACAACTTGTAATTCATGTGAGTTTTAACACATCTTCAGACTCAAAATTTAAGTTGTGTATCATTTGTATATCCTTTTTCTATTGGATTAATTTAGTATTGTCTAACTGCTGACCAACAGATGTTTAGCCACTGTGTCAAGTGTTCTTAAAGCCATTTAATCTTAAAGAAAAGCACACATGCCCTTCTTTCCAGTTGGTTGTTAATTAGTCACCTATGTAAGTGGACTTAAAATCATTGGTTTTGACATCTTATGTTATGATTGTACATAACATTTACGCAAGCAAGGTGCCTAGGGTTTTCTGTCAACTTGGTATCATTTTTGGCAAAAGGATTCACTCATGTGACAGTGAATCAATTTGGCCTTACACAGTTCTTTTGAAGACACACATTAATACATACATAAACATATGAAAGTATGCATGTATGTATGTACATTGACATATATGTAGGCAGAGAGGTAGGTATGTTTGAATTGAAATATTTTGTTGAAGAACAAGCTTTTAACTTTGACTAAAATCTTACTGGAAAGCCTCAAAAGCAATATGCATACATACAAGAAAATATACACAACTACATAGCTACATATATATGCATACCCAATCACACACATATATATCTATACACATACATATTCATCTCCCCCACTTGTCTATGTACACATTGTGTATGTGTTTTTCATCTTCTATGGATTAGAAAAACAAAGACTGGAATTAAATGCTCTGGTAGGAAAAGATTAGGATTTGGTAAGTAAGCTTCAGATTATGCTGGGTAGACTCCAAATGAAAGAGTACAGTGAGGTGGACTTTTCCCTGTACATGAACATAAAAGAGTATATAAGTTGAGTGAAACTTTCCATGAAATCACTGGCTGTAAGTCTCATATAATTCACATAGAAACCATCAGTTGGAGTGAAGGTTGCCCTATATACCACTGACATAAAAAGGTAGAATTCTTCCAGCAGAGAAGTGGATGGATTTTGACAGTTATAACTAGGCATCATGAATAAAGGCTGGATATGAGTATGCATTTCCTGTTGTAACATACAATGCTGGAAGGGTAACAAACTTTAACACTATGCATATTCATAAGCTTGTGATATTTGTGTGTGCCTGAGAAATGGTGTCTAATACAGGATAAAAAGTTCCTGGCCATGTTCATTGAGACCTTTAGGTTGAACTCTATTCTGGTGTGGAAGTGGAAGTTGCTCAAAATTTGAAATTACTGTTCCTCCTCCTCAGCTTCCTCCCCCTCCTCCTTCTACCCCTACTACTAGCATTCAGGATTGAAAGAAAATGACAAGAATTTCTTTTCACACACACACACACACAAAAGAAACAATCGAAAACATACAGAAAAGTGTTAAATATGTGAAATGTCATACGTGAATGCCCTAACAGTATTTACAGTTCCTAAAATTGCTTATATATATATATATATATATATATATATATAATATATTAAGAAATAATATCTATCCCCACTTAAAAGTGGATGTTCTATTGGAATAGACTGTATTATAACATAGAAATGGAATCACAAATTTCAGTAAAACTAGAAAATAGAAACACAAAGAATAATTACCATTTACTCGTTGGTAGTAATCTTTGCTTTTGGCTGCTTTTATTTTCTTGGAGGAAGCTGCAGTTTCCTTTGATAAATAGCATTTTCCACTTTTTCCCTTTATTTCAAATGATAAACAATTTTTGTCAGACAAACATTTTTCTGCACAGACTTCTGCTGTTACATCTTTCTTACTCATCAAAGTTTTTCCAGGTACATCCAGAATGGCACTTTTTACTTTCACAAAATAGATCTTAGAAACTGGAATTAAAGGAAGATTGAGACAAATGTAAACACCAAAAAAAAACAATGATTTCTAACGTAGAAAAAAAACAAATCCTTGAGGCAGAAGTTAATCAATAAAATTGACTCTTAAACTTGACTGGTATTTTATTTTATTGGCCCCAGAAATACAGATTTGATATTAGCTGGATTTGAACTGAAAAGCTATATGTCCAGAACAAATACCCAACATAGTTTGTCTGATGCTCTAGAGATTCTTTCTCTCCATCATTAGCAAGAATAATTATAATTATTGTTGATGTTACCAATATTTGTGATAATAGTTTCTTAACTATATATAAATGTTGTTAGTTTGTAGTTAATAAGTTGTATGGTATACATCTGGTAGTTTGCTGATAATGCACATTCGCTGGCTTAGCGTTCGTTGGGTATGTAATTAATGAGATAGATGGAAGATATAAGAATCTCTATTGATCACTACAATCATGTTGACCCATCTAGCATTGATCCCTTGCAGGTGGGATACTACACAGCTGTTTTAGGTTCCCTCAGTGTAGCTGTGTTTCCTCAGGTGATTTCAAGAGGTGTCTCCTTAAAATAAACTCAGTTTCACACAACTTATTACTGCATGGTTTCTTTTTGTTCTTCGTAGATAGAAATGGCAAGTTAAGGGAGGCTGTTTCATTCTTATAGAAGCTTGATAAAAAGGATGAGATACGAAAAGAAGCAAATACATAATACAGCAAAAATGGTTATTACATATCACTGTTAGTAGATATGGATGTACAAAGACCCACATATAAATAGCCTGGAACATGTACATATGCTCATACAAACACACACATGTATGGCCTGGCACACATATATACTTACACAGTCCTTCGTATATATCTATATGTATACTTAGGCACATTTACAGACATCTGTAGGTGCCTCTTCATAGGTTTATATGCTCACACATACACTGAAACACATTTCTGTACATAGATACTTCCACATCTATATAAGTGTATATGAATAGGCACATAGATGTATGTAATCGTGCACAGATACACAACCATTTAAGTACAAATAGATAAATCGGACACACAGACACAGAGATGTTATGCATAAGAAGAGGTGGCAAGTACAATTATGCAATATAATAATGAAACAACTAAATGACATAAGTCAGCAACAGATCAAGAATTGCATGAACATAGTGTAATCTCTGATTATATATTCCATTTAGGCATATTGGTTGTAGTCCATAATAGCATGCATATGCAGTCTACAATGGTGCACAGAGTAGAAGGGTGTTTTTTGAATGTGCAGCTAATCAAACAACCAATAGCCTGTAGAAAACATCAATGCCAGGTTTAGGATATCCAGTGTAGTCACTCGTAGGTTTGTTGTGTTTTTATCTTTTATCCCAGTGGTGTTGGTAACTTGTATGGTGGGATGATTCTAAGAATGAGGAGGTTGTGGTTATTCATCCATACAATTAGGTAAATGGTGATTATTAATTTTGTCAACGGTTATGCTAATTTGTATCTACTGTATGGTGTGAATGGTCACTTACTAGCCAAGAGATATCCCAGTGATGTTGGTACTTGTGTGGCAACTTAAAGAAGATATGATCTGACTTGGTACATAAAACATGCACCACTACACAATGCCCTTTCCAAGAAATGCAGACTATGCTCCAAAAAATCCGTGCACATTTTGTGGACCTATGAGAAGCTTATTAATAAAATTTCAGAAAGAATAACAAGAAGCTTGCAATGCTTGTAAATGCACTTCCATACGACACACAGCTTTTTGTTTTCTATGCAGAAAGTGATGTGAGTATTTTTCTTAAGTTGTTCTTTTAATATAAATATGGATTGAGTGGGGTGAATCAATGATCTGGGTTTGATCAATCTAAGCCAGTCCACTTTACATAGACAATTACTGCCCTTCAGAAAGACGTGAATATCACACAATCTCATTGCTTTCTCTAATTGTGTTTGCCATGTACCTAAACAATAAGTACATGATTAATTAAAATGAGCTAGTATTTTTATTTCTTAAGTAGCAAATCATGACAGAAACAGCAATCGATGAAACGTTGATAGCATCTCTTCCATCATACACTTGTGAGATCCATATCATCCCTGCCCAACCAGAGCATCTGTGGCTTAATGTGAATGTTTGCATCTGTTAGAAATACATTATCATTGACCATGTATTCTCGACTACATTTGCCATAACCACTTAGGGTCATGCAGCAGTGTTGAACCAGGCATCAGATTATACCAGATTATAAAGAAGATGAGGATGGAGAAGATATTCACCTCTAGGGAAATTTTTAAAAGTGATGTGACAGTGGACTGGTCCCACAGTGAATAAAACTTGTAGGTCAAAGAATATTAATTGTTCATGGTGATCTTTGATGGTTGAGCTTTTCAACTGGTTTGAGATAAAGATCCAGCTTTCAAGAGGAGTTCATCATCATTCTAATCTTTATATTAAACGTATCCATGAATACTAGTTAGAACATTAGAAGAGGTACCTTCTGGTATGTATTCAGGCTCTTCATGTTTCCAGTCCAAATCCAGCACATGTTAACTTTACATTTCATTCATGTAAGGGGTGGGTCAACAACACAAAATGGCAGTCAAATATTAGAGGTAATGATACTAACATCTTTCTATAGGAAAGCATTGGCTGTTTTTCCATCAGAAATCACTATTATTATTTATCTCACTATGATTTAGGTGGAATGGATGACCATTAGAGTATCAGAAGTTTTGGATGATTGTTGAATTCTAGTAAAGAAAAATTCAGTGCATTGTGTTGTACAATGATTCAGAGGATGAAACAAAGTGCCAGAAAGAAAGCTGAAGTTTGAATTTAAGAGAAAAACTGCCTTGGTTAGCTGAGGTTATAAGTTTACTTAACAAGAATGTAGTATTGTCTGGACTTATGACTGCATAATTAAAAAGCTGCTTCATGACTAATGAAATTTGGTGAATGGAAACTATGCAGAAGCCTGCTGGAGACAACACACTTCTTCACTTGCTGCTCTTGTTTGGCAGATTTAATCCATTACCAAAATTAATACAATTATCTGAACCCTGGATAGCTTTAATTAAGTTCACTCTGTTGCATGGATTTAGGAAGTTATCTTCTCTGAGAATAGCTTTCTCTCTCCCTTAAACCAGGCACAAATATCATAGAAATTGTCATGGATTCAGTCATTATTCTTCTAACAAAGATATTTAATAAAAAAATTAAACAAAAATACCTAGACAGAGACAACAGAAGAGAACCTATTTACATTACCTTTGCAACTGGATGCAACTGGAGTCCATTTATTGTCATTTTTACATTTTGACTTCAACTTTTGTCCTCCTGGACAGGTGTAGGTCACTTCAGATTTATAGGTGGTGGTAGTGTAGGATTTCTTTGCACCAGCAACATCTTTTGGAGGTTCACAGTTAACTTTTGTAATAACTGAAAGTGATAATAGAAATTGATATCAATAGTGAATATGTCAGGAGGAGGGTGAGAATGAGGAGATAATAAATTTAGAATAAAAGATTATGACTGAAACAAACTGAAGACATCTGCACACACATACAGACATAAATATATCACATGAAATGAAATGGTTAAGGATCCTGGTGAAATATCTTGTAAGCTCTATGAAGAAAAGGAAACTCAGAACGTTCAGTCTTGTTTGATCTGGTAGATTCTGTGAGAGCAGACAGCAGCCTGCTGTCAGAAGTATCTTTCTGCACATTATAAGCTTAGATACTTGGTTTTTATTTATCGTGGGGGACATTCAACATCCAAGTATCATTTTCAAAATCCTAGCTGTCCTCAACAGAGCAGTTTTTTTGGGGCTTGCTCTGCTCTCTTGTCAATTTCAATTTCTTTGATGTATTTCTTGAACCTGGTTGTTAGTGCTCCGAATGCCCCTACAACAACTGGAATGACAGACACTCTCCTCATAGTCGACATTCTTGCAGTTTTGTCATTTAGTAGTCTGTACGTTTCAATCTTTTCTAGCTGTTTGTCATTTATATATGCATCTCCAGATATTGCAATATCTATGATCTTGGTTTCCTTTTTCCTTTACCTGCTGCTACAATATCTGGTCTCCAAGCCTCAATTAGGGTGTCATATTGGATTGTAAAATCCCACAGTATCTTATGCCCCTTGTTCTCAGTCACTCCTTCTGGTTCATGTACATACCATTTCTGTGTTCTGTTCAGGCCGTACTTTTCACATAGCCTCCAGTAGAAGAACATAGCCACATTATTGTGCCTCCTTTTGTAGTGCTTTTGGGCCACCTTGCTACACTCACTCACGACTTTCATTTCTGCTGCCACACATCTGTTCCTTAATATCTGAGCCCTGCTTTTCCATCTATATGCTCTACATCCTCTTTCTATTATTATTATTATATTATTATTATTATTATTATTATTATTATTATTTCTCTTTATCACAGGGTTTGTTGGAGCTCCTGGAGACTTGTATGTGTAGTGGGCTTGCTACTGGCAGCCTACAGTATCATGCTATCCATTTCTTTTCAGCTATCTAATACTTTCCTGATTATTCTGGCCATGCAAAGGGGACAAAACTTTAGTAACAGTTCTACTGGGCACTCTATTCCAATTCTCTTTATATTTCTCTTGATGCTTTCTGATACTGTTCTCAAGGACACAACAATATGTGGAACTATCTTCACCTTCTTCATTTTCCATAGCTGGACTATTTCGTACTTAAGAGGGTTGTATTTATCTATCTTTTTACCTTCCTTCTTGACTATTATAATTATTATCATTATTTTTTTATCACAGGTTTTATTGGAGCTTCTAGAGTCTTACATGCATAGCAGGCTTACTACCTGCAGCCTACAGTACTAAGCTAGTCATTCTTTTCAGCTTATCATTATTATTATTATTATTATCATTATATGGTTGGCTTTTGCTTTGTATTTGTACAAGTTGACTCCAAGTTTCACCCAGAGACCTCAAGAAACAAGTTAGAAGTTCAAGTTGGTGTCATGACTATGGTGTCATATTTTTGGTTTTGCACAAAATATTGTTTTATAAAATGTTGGTCAAATCATTAAAAAATGAAAAGTTTGTTTTTAAAGTAATTTGATAAGATGTAGTACAGTTGTTGCACTACTTTGCAAAACTAGTTTAAGCATATGTATCCTATCACACATTCTGAATTCCTTGATGTTATCCAGTCAGTTTTCATCTAGAAATATGCCTACATCATCTAGCCTATCATGGTGATGATGATAGCTACCCTCCACCTTACTTCTTAAACGTACAACACATCTACATGAATCTGCTCTTGCATCTCAACAATCTCATCACAACACCTAATTCTTTCAATGTACCTACATTGACTGTGTTAACTCCAAAGACGTGGAATGGGGGACAAGAAGGAACAGGAGGATGGGAAGAGCATTCTGATTCTGAATATGTTTGTATGGATGTTGCCAACAGATAAACCATATCAGTCTGTCCTTGCTGCATCTACCAGAAGAGGGTGTAGTAGACAACAATTGTTTATAAAAAAATAATACTGATTAATTAGTTAAGTGGTAAGTATGTTTGAGTTACATTCCAGAAGTGAGAATGCTAGCTATGCCTTTTGTATTGCAATACTGTGGCTGATAAAGTACTGATGTTAGTAGAAGGGTGGTGAGGAAAGAAGAGTCTTTTTATTTTTCCTTCCCTTCGAAATTTTATCCCTAATAGTGGTTTGGAATTTAACTGTTCTCTCTAGCGTGTAGGTAGTCCTATGATGGATACCTCTTGTGTGTTTAAATGTACACTGTATTTATATATATATATATTATATATATATATATGCATATATGTACACATGTATCTATATACATACATATGTGTCTGTATATACATGTTTAGATGTAATTTTAAAATTTAAATGAGAGTGAGAAATTAGATATTAATTTAATTAATATCGATTTCACACCAGTGGTCTAGCATAAAAAAACTGAAGGTTCAGTAAAAATGTATTATATATATATATTAGAGGGAAACCACTATGTGGACACCCATATGCTAGAAATAGATCCACTACAGTCTCACCACCAAGAAATGTTCTCAAGAAAAATTTAGCAAAACAACCAAAACGTAATCGAGCAAGACAAAAGAAAAAGTAATAATCCATATTTTTATTACTTTTTCTTTTGTCTTGCTCGATTATGTTTTGGTTGTTTTACTAAATTTTTCTTGAGAACGTTTCTTGGTGGTGAGACTGTAGCAGATCTATTTCTAGCATATAAGTGTCCACATAGTGGTTTCCCTCTAATACATATATATAATACATGTTTAGATGAATAGACAGATAGATATGTATATATGTATATGCACACACCATCCGTCCGTGTTCGTTGCCAGCCTCGGCTGGCCCCCGTGCTGGTGACACGTAAAAGCACCGTCCGTTCGTGGCCGTTTGCCAGCTCTGTCTGGCCCCGTGTCGGTGGCACGTAAAAGCACTATCCGCTCGTGTTCGTTGCCAGCCTCAGCTGGCCCTGTGCCGGTGACACGTAAAAGCACCATCCATTCGTGGCCGTTGTGCCAGCTCTGTCTGGCACCTGTGCAGGTGGCACGTAAAAAGCACCCACTACACTCGAGGAGTGGTTGGCGTTAGGAAGGGCATCCAGCTGTAGAAACACTGCCAAATCTGACTGGGCCTGACGAAGCCTTCCGGCTTCACAGACCCCAGTTAAACCGTCCAACCCATGCTAGCATGGAAAACGGACGCTAAATGATGATGATGATGATGATGATGATGATGATACACGTATATGTGAATACATACAGGTATGCAAACAATAAATGAAATAGAAACACTCTACTGACCTAGGTTAACCAAGTATATATCCCAATTTCCATCACTGGGTTTAAGTTCATCATTCAATTGAGTCACATTACTCAGATCACATAATTTAGTTTCATCATTGTACTGATAAGCGTTACATCCTATATATTGTTGACAAGCTTCATCACACTGCTTTAAGGTCTTATCCTTAAGCTGTCCTAAAGTAGCCTTGCTTGGTATGCTAACCTTTTTCAGCATTACAGGCCCTTTATCGACTGAAACAAAATAGAAAACAAGAAATATATTTCATATACATCTACCCACTCAAGCACACACACACACATGTTCTAACATATGTTAAATATTGTAAAGCATGTAATGCATGATTTTGTAAATGGTCAATTTATTATAAACAAATAATTGATCTGCAAAATGACACCCTAATCATAATGCATATGATTTGTAGAACACCTTCAGACTTATTTGATACTTTGTCTCCATAGTTAGGCTGCAGATAATACATTTGTATATCCCTTCTTTAATGGTGTGCAGATCCAATCCTATTTATTTTTGCGCTACACTGCAGCTCAGTCACTTTCTCAGTTGTAATTGATGTCTTGCAGCACTCCTAATCACATTAAATTTACCAAACATAATAAAAATTTACATCTGTGGAAAAACGACTGAAATAAAGAAAAAAAATTAGTAATTAATCTGTATGTAAAATTAAATGAAAGTTAGGAAACATTTTCATTTGTGATTTTGTTTATACATTTATATTATATTGCTAGACTACCTGTGACCTGTTGGGTCACTGAGGGAGTGTGAGTTTTCCAGCAATGGAGTTTTGTTTCGTAGGTTTTTTTTCTTTTCCATATTATTTCGCATGCTTTCAATGGATGTGACATCGAAATCACATGTAAAAGGCTCCTTTCCTCAGAAAAGAAAGATTTGGCTGCTATTTCTTGCATGCCCTACTGCCATATAACAGGTATTTCAGGTCTTTTATTGCAAATAGATGTTACATGGTGGTAGAGTATGCTAGAAATAGCAGCCAAATCTTTGGAGGTGAGATACATTGAATGCAATCGAATGAAACCTACGGAAAGAAAACTATTTCACACTGAGGTTACTAATGGGTTTTTTATGAAATATTAACCATATTTTTAAAGTTAATTTCACTTTAAAATATTTTGCCTATCATAATGTGTCTAATTGAAAGGTTTCTTCCCTTTCTGGGTGAAGTTATTTTCGAGGTATTTTCCCATTATGCAGTTTTGGGTATTCATATCTCAAAACCCCAAATATCTCAATAGCTACTGGTCCAATTTATGAAAAACTATTCCATTCATATCCACATTTCAAGGGCACTTTACTTTCAAAGTATTTTACCATTATGTGCCAGTTTGGCTGTGTAACACTGCAAGCAAGCAAGATTGAACTTCACTTTCAATAGTATATAGATATTACGCTCTATTATATATATTATATTAGCATAAAAATCAGCAGGAATTAAGCATAAACACTACGTTCCAAATTTTCTGCCTGTTCATTTGAGCACTTTGGTGTTTGATATGGAAAATAAACAACAGTGACACACAGTGTTTCCTCCTATATACACAAAACCAACTCCCATACATATACAACTATCAGGTTGAGTAAGCCACGTTTTGAAACATGAAATTCATCACAATATTTTTCAACAAAGCAGAAATTTTATTCGTCAAATTAAGTACCATTACAATCAACACATTTTTGCCAACGAGTTACGAGTTTGTTTATTCTGGTAACATAAAAATCTGGAGTTTTGGAGCTGATGAACTCTTTGAATGAACTTTCAGCATTGGTTTGATTTTTGAACTCCTTTTCGCACGGGAAACCATCAAGGTGCTTGAAAAAGTGGTAGTTGGTAGGAGAAAGGTCTCGGAAATAAGCTGGGCAGCGAAGAACTTCATAGCAGAGTTTCTTCAACTTTTGGAGCATCATAAGTGAAAACTATGGTTGAGCATTGTCATGAAGAATGATTGACCCTCTTCTTTTGACCAGTCTAGGATGGAGGAGTAGCAGTTTTTCATTCATTTTGGCAATTTCATGGCAATATGTTTCTGCAGTAATGGTATTCCAGATTGTTAGAAGTTATTGCGGATGAGTCCAGCAGTACACCACCAAATAGTTACCATAATCTTCTCTTTGAAGAGCTTGGGTTTGGGAAGGTTTTCAGTGCTTCATTTTTGTCCAACTACTGCGAAGAACATTTTTTATTATAGTACAGAATCCACTTCGCATCACAAGTTACAATATGGCCAAGAAATAGATTAGTCTGGTTGTGGAGAAGAAGTGATGAGTAAATTTCCTACCTGTGCATTTTTTGATTTTCATTCAAATCGTGTGGTACCCATTTGTTGAGTTTTTTTGATTTTCCGATCACATGCAAATGGTTGCAGGCAGTTTTCTGGCTAAGTTGAAGTTCTTTTGCCAGTTTTCAAATGGTTTTACATGGATCTTTCTCAATGATGATCTTTAATTGAACATCATTGATGACAGATGGGCATCCATTATGTTCACGACCTTCAAGGCCCAATACTGCACTGTAAAATTGTTTAAACCAATTTTGAGCTGACCACTCACTGGTCATTTCCTCAACAAACGTTTTGTTGACATCACGAACAGTTTCAGCTGCTTTATGTCCTTTTGAGGTTCAATAACAAAATTGCTCAAATATCACACTTTGACAGTTCCATTTCAAATAATTGTAACAATGGTGAAAACAATATGAATGTTAATTTATTGATGTATTTGGGCAAGTCTATGTCTGTATTATCAGACAACTGCAAAAAAAATGTTTAAAAAAATTCAAAACTCTGCAAACACAAAAATCCAGTACAAATTCTTCATGGTTCAAATCATTGCTTACTTTTTACTCAACGTGATATATACATGTTTATATATAAATGAATGTGTTTGTGTGTGTATACACACACACACACACACACACATACATATATATATATCTGTCTGTCTGTCTATCTTGTGTGTGCAGTTAGCTGGCATCTAGTGTAGTGGATATTATGTATATCATAATGGGAAATAAGATAAAAACCAGTATAAATATTTAGTTCCTATGTATGCTTCGGGATTTCATTATTTACATATTTATCTATTTATTTATTTACTAGTATACCTTTACTGTTCATTCTTAATATGTTTTTGCAAAACATATTAATCAACACTAATAATAAATCAAAAAAACATAAAAATAAACAAGCTTTTGATGGTTTTATAGAGATTTCAAAATTATGATGCTATGATGCTAGGTGTTTCCATTATTTTGTCCAACCCCTGTATGTAAGAGTATGTACAGAGATGTAATTTTGAATGTTTATATATACTTATATATGTCAGTATGTATTTTGTATGTGTGCCAGAATATGCATGTGTATATATATATATATATATGTATGTAGGTATGTATGTGTGTGTATATATATATATATATATATATATATATATATATTTTTTTTTTAATTTTATATTGAGGGTACTACTATTCGTAGATACCAACACGCTAAGAGGGACCAATGCGGTCAAAACTACTAAATAAACAAAATTTTACCGAATGCAAAACTTCAAAACACATCATTTTAAAAAAGAATTCAGTTACATATCACATGTGATTTCGCATGTGATATGTAACTGAATTCTGTTTTAAAATGATGTGTTTTGAAGTTTTGCATTCGGTAAAAGTTTGTTTATTTAGTAGTTTTGACCGCATTGGTCCCTCTTAGCGTGTTGGTATCTACGAATAGTAGTACCCTCAATATAAAATAAAAATATAAATGAATATTTTCAAAGAGGAAGAATTTACGGATTTTTTCTCTTACGAGGTTTTTTCACGCTGACTACTGATAATTTCTTTTAAAGATTTTATCCTCAATTGTTAATATATATATATATACATACATATATATATATATGCATATGTATATAGATAAGCATATATGTGTGTGTGTAATTATGTATGTATTTAAGTGATGTTTATTCTGCATGCCTAAGAAGACGACCAAATTTACAACTTTACTCTTTGTGTGATTTGCTGTTGTATATAAGACCCAACAGTGGCATAAAACCCACAGTTAATGTGGGACCACAAAATAATTTCTCTGATCATTTCTGATTTTAAGTGCTTCAACCCCATATACACAGCACTGTTTCAGTGAGCTTCTTGGAGTAAAATGTTCCCCCAACAGATTGTTCTAAGTTACACTTTTTCAAATTGTCTTGACAGTGTCTTTGTCTCTTTTGTTCTACCATATGTATGAAAGTCTGGCGTCAAGAATGCTACATGTTCACTTCTACAGAGTTGGAATATACTTAGAAAAGCATACGTACTTGACATATTAGCCTTCTCTTGCACAATAATGTTTGGAATTTTTTCCAAATGATAAATTGCTCTGGTCTGACATCCATAAAATAATGTAGTGACAACTATAACTGTGTATTAATCAAGTTTTGTCGTCATAGTCAAAACTTATTTCAAACATGTCTAAAGGCAGAATTGCATTTTGCAGCCTTTGCATTCACTTGTTCCTGACTGTGAAGACTTTTTGACCGTGTACTCCCAAGGTCAGTGAATCTCCCTAAAGCTTGAAGAGACTGATAGTTGATTGTCAAGAGTGATTCAAAGTAATGCTTTCCAGGAGCTGGCCAGAATATGACATAAGTGTTTTGATACTGATTTTAAGAGTATGTACAGAGATGTACATACTTTTTGAATGTTTACATATGCTTATATATGTAAGTATGTATTAGTATGTGTGTGTCTGTGTATACATGTGTATATATGTATGTATTTGAAATTGTTCAAGAACTATGGTCTGGCCCACACTGTAAGATTATTGAAAAGTCACACATATATATCAGTGCATGCATGGATGAATACATAACTGCACACCTACATAGATGCACAGATACCTATGTGTGTACATATAAATAGATATTCAAGCACCTCTCTTTGTACATGTATACACATATGTATGTGCTTTCTGTGGCCTAGGCAGAGAAAAAATGACTACCTTTTGCTAAGGAAGTTGGTTTGGTGAGTATACCTGAGGTTTATATGGGAAGATCATTTCCCTGTTCCTGAACTTCCCAGATAAAACAGAGCAAGAGCAGTGGACCTTTTCCTATATTTGAACTTGAAAGGGTATATATGCTGAACGAAACTCCCCTAGAAGTCAATGGGTATGAGTCCCATGCAATTCATTGGTAATTCATCAGGTGGAGTGAAGGTTGTTCTATGAACTCTGTCATAAACAGGCAGAATTCTTTCAGTAGAGATGTGGGATGATTTTGACAAACACAAGGTGATGTTTGCAATAAAGGTTATATAAATGTATGCTATTCCTACTGTAGCTTACAATGCTGGATGTTGTGTCTAGACAGGAGTAACAAAACTTAACACTATATGCATTAAATAGCATGAGATACTTATGCATGCCTGGGAAATGTCAACTGGAGGACAAAAATTCCTTGTTATGTTCATGGAGATATTTAGTTTGAAGGATAACTAAATCAAGCTATCTGCTTTCTAAATATTTTTGGATATGGAGGCTGAACTAACTTCTCACTAAATCCAACCTAGCTAGCAGCTAGCATTGGATGCTGTCACAAATATCTCTATTTGAGGATGAACTGGAGATTCTTTTTGTAATGTTTTATTATAGCTTGGAAGAAGGAGTTCAAATTCCTATGAAGATGTCTGATTTTCTTATCAGGCTTTTTGTAAGAACATTTCTTGTCTGATACCAGACTTCAGTTCTAAGGTAATGTCCACCATGTTGAACATAGTTAGATTGGTAGTAATTCTTATGGTTATATCGAACTCTTTGAAGATTCATGTCAATTTCTTGCTAAACCTTTTCATGTCATAGCTGTTCATATTATTGAAATTGCTGGAATTTTACCTATGTATAAACCTGATCTGGGAATGTGCTTGAACTTCTTGAGAGTGCCAAGAATAAATATTGGAGTGAAATCCGCAACTTCAGCTCAGTTAAAGTTCCACATAAATATTCAGAGAAATGGATCCCACCTTTTATTTTTGAGCTAGAAAGTTTGATCATAAGCAATGACATCCTGGCAACCATGAATATTTGAATACTGGATCACTAAAACTTGCAAATTTCTTCTTATGTCCAGGATTTCAGCAAAGAATTTCAACAGGAAAGGACAAAATCCTTGAGCTGCACTGAGTGATTTTGCTTGCTGTGTTGTTCTTTAAGTAGAAAGGATTCTTTTTGTCCTTGCAGACAACTACTCTGATTCTAGATGTATGGGAAAATGTACTCTTTCATGTGGTATTATGGTTGGTGATAGGAAGAGCATTTTGCTATATAACCATATGAAAATATAGGAAATACACAACTACATAGCTTGGTATTACTTTTTCTGCTATTCCATATATTAGATTATGTAGCACATCAACTAGAGATGAGACAATGTGTTCTAACAGTACTGTCAAAGCCATGTCAACATGGAGAGATGAAGAAAATCCACAATGACTGCTTCTACCTCTACTAAAACTAATCGGGTTTAAGAGAACAAGATATTCTTTTCTGACACACATGCACACAGACACACACACACACAAAATACAACTGAAAACATCCATAGAAATGTTCAATGTGAACAAATGCTGTATGACAATGTCTTAGGAGTATTTATAGTTCTTAATATTGCTTTTCTTTTACAGGAACATGTCTATGTTTAGTCTTATAGATGAACCTATCAATGTCTTTACAGAAATAGTTGTCCATAAGTATTCCAAGCAATTCAAATGGAATCAAATTTCATAAGAAGAGGAGAGGATAATTTCAATAATAAAATACAAAGAATAATTACATTCTACTCGTTGGTAGTAATCTTTTCTTGAGTCTGTTTTCATATTCTTGGAGGAACTTGCAGCTTGCTTTGATAAGAAACACTTTCCCATTTCTTTATTTATTTCAAATGATAGACATTTTTTGTCTGACAAACATTTTTCTGCACAGGCTTTTGTTGTTACATTTTTCTTCTTCCACAATATCTTCCCTGGTACATCCAGAGCAGCACCTTTTACTTTCACAAAATGGATCTGAGGATCTAGAGTTAAAGAAAAATTTAAACCAATAAACAATAACATCATCAACAACTATAATAATTTACCATCATAGAAAATAAGTCAAAACTTAGGTAGGAATTGATCAATGAAATTGGCTTCTACATCGGACCAGTATCACATTTCATGATAATGTAAAAGGATGTAAAAGGATGTAACTCACCACTTTACTATATAGAATGTAAAAGGATGTAACTCACCACTTTACTATATAGCAAAGTTTTGCTTGGAATAGCAAAAATAATTTCTCATCCATCACCATCTAGTGCTTTTACTTTTAATGAGATTAAAAAAAAGTGATTACTTTCACAAGGCTTTCTCTTCTGAATTTCACAACCAAATTAAAATGTTAACATAATAATTTTCTTCTTCCTCTCTATGGGTGAATCATTAATTAATTATAATATTTTGGTTTAATGAGTAGTCACTTTGCTATTTGTTTTCCATGCAAGAATTGACTCTAAATATTTTGCCATGAGTATTCTTTTAGTATATATAGGAATTAAGTGATGCAAGTCAATGATCCTCAGCGCAACATACTTCATTTTATAAAGACAGTTAGTGCCCATGAAGTCACACAATCTCATTGTTTTCTCTAAATATATTTGGCCATGTGCCTAAACAAGGAATATAGAATTGAGTACAATGAGATAGTATTTATATATCTTGACAGAAACAGTTATGTCATGAAATTTTGTGGCCACTCTCCTTTCTATGTTTGTGAGATTCCTGTGGTTCATGTTCAACATGGGCAATTGCAAGTCAATATGAATGCTTGATATTGTAATAAATATATAAACAGTAACCAACTATTGTTTACCACCATCACTAAGACCACCTGAAGTGTCATGTATCAGAGAATAAGCTGTGTCAGATCTGTTAGCTTGTAATATTAAGTTCAACACTTACTGTGGAATCCCTGTGTAGATGCCCAATATGTTAGAAATATTGACAAAACTTCTGTCAATTATTCCCAGCCATCTTTAGAAAGAGTATTTCATATTATGTAATTTCATCCAAAGGATTTCTAAAGATACAGTATGCAGGATCAAACATAATCTAGGCAATTGGATAGGTGGAAGTTCCACTATAGCAATCTATTGAGAGCTAATGGTGGGATAAAGCAATGACATTCTCAGGGTTGTTTTGGTCATTGATGACAATGAACTAGTAAGTTTGTTTGGGAAGTATTGTAAAGTGGGTTCCTCACATTGGTGTGACATGTGACTGCCATTGTTTCATAGTCGCTGTTTTATGCTAGTAGTGACAATAGTTACTAGTCATTGGATGCCATTGTATCTCTGCATACTGGAATAGCAATACACTAACTTCTTCTGTCTTACTATCGCTGGTCACTTCACAAGACACCGACTAGAACTGTTGACTCTCAACTCTTTGACCCTCTCTCGATGACTGGCTACTGGTCTATTTATAATGGCAGACTCCTACCACTTTTTACTGTGAGGAGTATACAATTTCACTATACAACATCTCCCCTTTTAATAATTATATTTAGCAATCAATTTTTCTCACCCCCACCTCCTCTTTTTTTTATATACTCAATATCTTTTCTTCTTAGGATCTACTTTTAGGAATTCAGTGTTCTTTCTTTTTTTGTATATGTGGCTTCGACTTCTTGTAACAGTGTTGGAGCCTGAAGTTTCATATAGCCAGTCCATCCATATTTCTACTTTTGTTGTTTCCTTTTCTATGATTCTTTCCTTAAGCCGATTTCTGTCTCCTTTCCATTCCATTTCTGCTTCTAACACCATGCATCATTCTCCCTATGTATGTTACAATTTCTCCTTTTTCCCAATATTTCTTGCCATTTTTGTACATTCTTACATATACATTATCACCAATTCTAAAGAATTTTAACATGTCTTTACTAGTATGTATCTTTTTCTTCACTGGTAACAGTTTATTGAATACTGACTTCACCTTTCTGGCAAATATTAATTCTGCTGGTGAACTTCCTTCTGATACATTTGGGTTCAGAGTTACCCTGTATACCTTGAAGAATTGTTGGATCATGACCTCGTCCATGGCTTCCTTATTAGCTCTCTTTAAAGCCCTCTTAAAAGTGTTCACAAACTGTTCGGCCCTTCCATTCTATCTAGGGTGATACAGTGCTATAGTTTTATGTTCTAATGTGAACATCTTGTAGAATCTTTTGAACTCACAGGATACAAACTCTGTTCTGCTATCAGAGACAGAGTACACCAAATACTCTGTACACCAAAAGTAACTGGTACACCAAATCTTACAAACAACTCATGTAAGAAGTTTATTATTGTATATGAGGTTGGTCATTTATACCTCACAAGCTCAGGCCATTTTGTGTAGTTGACCACTAATACTAAGTTATAGTATCCCTTTACAGGGTCTGCAAAATCGATATGCAATCAAGAACATGGTATTTTCACTTCCAGCCAAGGTTCGCATTTTATAGTAGGTCGTTTTGCTGCCAGTGCACATCCTCTGCAGCATTTTACCAGGTTTTCAACTTCCTTGTCTATGCTTGGCCAGTATACAAAACTTTGCATCAGTGCTTTCATTCTAGAGATGCCGGGGTGTCCCACATGGAACTCTTTTAGCATTCTCTTCTGTAATGTCTGTGGTATGACCATCCTCTGATCACATATAGATTACACGCTCACATCTTGGCAGTTCTTTGCATCAGACCTTTCTTTATTTCCTTTTGTTGACCACAGTTTTCTTTTTATTTCTTCCAAAGTTTCTGGTAGTTCATGCATGATGTTCCACATCACTTTTTTTGTTTCAGTTCATCGACCTTGTTTGATTGCACAAAGCATTTCTGGATGAATCTCATAAATTAAATTCCTCCATACATTTGGTGCCAAATAAATTCATGGATTTTTTTCAACACAAGCATTCATTTTTTGGTCTGACCTTTGAACATTATATTACAAACGTGTTTTCCTGTGAAATATAATTTTCTTCCAGTAACACCATACGCTATTTTGTTTGAACTACATAATTTTGGTTTAGCCATGTTTTCTCATTTATGATTGTCAAGTCACTTCCCATGTCTAATTGCATTCTGACACTAGTGGTTTCAATTCTCACATTCATGAATTTTCTGTTTGTTGTAATCTCAACATTTCCTGGTGACAAACTATTATTTTTTTGTTGTTTTATTCTATTTTCCTATCATTCTAGGTTTGCAGTGTGATTCTATATGTCCTGTAAACCAACAGCAAAAACACTTTGCTTTTATATATGGACAATCTTTTTTCAGATGCATCCCACCACATGCTATACGTGGGTCTACATCCTGATATTTTTCAGTTTTTCCTGCAACACTTTGTCTTCTGACGTTTTTACACTTGTGTGAAAACACTTTTTCCATTAAATTTCTTCTATGTCATGTCTTAATTTTAATATCATGTCACATTCTTCTGACAGTTTCTGCATGTTAAATCCCAATTCATTTCTAGTTTTGCTAGAATTTTCATTCGGATTTCTGCATCTCTTTTATCCGTCAATCTTTGTGCACTTGAAAGAATCTGGAGTAAGCATATCCAGCCTAAATCTCTTATATTCTTTGTTGACTCTACCAGTGTAAGCAGTGAAGTCTTTGTCTTTGCTCTTTTCTATGTTTAAACATTTCCATCTAGTATTAATCAATGAGTTCTTTTCACTAAACATAGTACACAAAATGTGAACTGCATTGGTGAAATTTATGTCGGATACTTTTTTTGGCAATATGAAGTTACTATACTTCTCATGCTCTGCTGTCACTAGTGTTCTTAAAACTAGACACATTTTCATTTCGTCCATCCAATCCTGACATTTTTTTCAAAGATTTGTTTAATTTCCATGTGAATTAGTTTGAACTCTCCGTATGAATGCCTTTTTTTTTTCACTCTGTGTAAATTTGTTTTTCCTTGTCCCCACTGTTGTAAAGTGGGTTCCTCCCACTGGTGAGATGTGTGACTGCTGTTGTACTGTAGTTGCTGTTTCATGCTAGTAGCCACAATAGTTACTAGTCAACGGATACCATTACATCTCTTTCTTCCAGAACAGTAACTTCTGTCTTACTATCAATGACAGCTCCACAAACACCAACTAGAACTTTCAACACTCAATTCTCTGGCTATCGACCCTCTCATGACAACAGGCTGCTAGTCTATTTATAATGGTAGTCTCCTACCACTTTTTATTGGAAAGAGTATACAGTTTCACTATACAACAGGAAAACTTTTTCCTCGGGGAATAACATTGGGAAACTGACCCCTTTCAGATGTATGCAGTAAAACAAAATCATTTTGTATGCACTCATTCAGTGCCCAAGCACTGCTGCATTGTGAATTTATGTCAAAAAACTGTTGTTATGTGTGGAATAATTGCTTCACACTTTTTTTTATCTGGAAGGTAGTATTTCTGTGTTTGTGTGGTGGATGAGGCTGAAAGGTCAGACAACAGTGTTTTTATTCTTTGATCAATCTCTCATCTGCATTTGTAAATTTCACTTGTAAAGAATTTAAAGATGAAGCGGAAGGTACTATCTTCAAGGGAAATTATGTGAGAGTGGCAAAAATGGCTAGAGTGGATGAGAATTAATGAAAATGTTTGACGTTTTGTGTCCAGACAAGAAGCAACTGTTTGCTAAAGTGAGTATTAGCAGAAATACGGTTGCTGATCAGGTGTGTGAGATGGCAACTGACTTGAAAACACAGTTGATTGAAAAAGGAAAAGATTTTGTTGCATGCTCTCTTGTTATGGGTGACACTACAGACACAATTGATACAGCACAGTTGGCTATCTTCATCTGTGAAGTGGACTCCAATTTGTTCATCATGGAGGAAATTTTGGACATTAAATTGATGCCCAGGACAACAACAGGAAAGGAACATTTTGAAAAAATTTACCAGAATGTAACCAACATGAAACCACCTTGGGACAAAATTGTTGGACTTACAATAGATGGAGCACCAGTGATGTGTGGTGAAAAAAGTGGACTAGTGGTTAGGATATGTTTAAAGATGCAAGAAGAGAACTACACTGATGAGCAGACAACATATCACTGCATTATACACTAGGAAACGCTGTGCACTAAAGCCTTAAAAATGTAACAAGCACTGTAACACAAACTGTAAATTTTATCTGAGCCAAAGGGTTAAATCACTGCCAATTGCAATCTTTCCTGCAGGAAATACATTCAGAGTTCGGTGATGCGCCTTATCATATGGAGGTTAAGTAGGTCAGTCAGGTAAAGGTCCTCAATATAGTTTTTGAGCTAGTTGAGGAGATATGTCAGTTCATGGATAGTAAAGGAAAAGAATCTACAGTTCTGTGAGATGGAAAGTGGAAATGCAAGTTAGCATTTCTGGTTGACATAACTACACATCTCAATGTTTTAAACATCCAGCTCCAGGGACAGGATCACATGATCTGTGAAATGTATGATGTAGTGAATGCATTTCAAGTGAAACTGCACTTATGGGAGACACAAATGCACTAATTAAATTTGTCTCACTTTCCCTGTTGCCAAGTAATGTTGAGCCAAGTCAGTGCCACGGTATTCCCAAAGCAACACTTTGCTGATAAATTGAGTGTGCTCCACACTGAATTCGAATGGTGCTTTAATGACTTTGAAGCACAGAAAAATAATTTCAAGCTGCTTCGCAACCCATTTGCCGTCAATGTGGAAACTGCACCTGTACAGATTCAAATGGAGGTGATAGAACTGCAGTGTAATGGGACATTAAAAACAAAGTATGACAATGTGGGACCCATACAGTTCACTTGCTTCATACCTGAAACAATGCCCCAGCTCCATTTACATGTAACTTGAACGCTGTTTTGTTTGGAAACACATATCTGTGCTATCAGCTGTTCTCTGTGATGAAGATGAATAAAATGTCACATAGGAGTCATCTCACAGATGAACGCCTGCAATCCATCCCATGAGTCTCAACAACACAGGACCTTGCCCCAAACATCAATGTACATGTTGTCAAGAAAAGATGCCAAGTATGTAGCTTGGATAAAATTGGATAAAGAAAATAGAAAGTTTGATTTATTATTTTAATTTTCACTAAGAAGCACAATTTTTTATTTATATTTTCTTTTTGTTTTTTTGCAACATATTCTTATTTTAAATTTTTATAATATTGACAAAAGATATTTTCATGCAGAGCAAAATATTTTAAGCAATTTAAATTAAAGTTAATTTACTTTTGGAATAAAATTATATACCATCTGTTTCAATACATGTTCATGTTCAAAAAGTTTTAGTCTGTTCAATAAATGTTTATTATGTTCGGCCTGCAATCTAAAGTGTGCTTTGAGTTTTGGTCCCCTGTGTGATTGAGTTTGGCACTCCTGCTCTTACCCATCATCACGTAATATGGAGTAGCAGTGTATCTCCTCTATAGTAAGACACCTATGCTTGTCACTCTTTCATACCTTAGCCTTCAATACATGGCACAAATCTACCTCTCACTCTCTCAAATACACTCTCACCTAGCTGAGGGGTCTTTTTGCTTTCCCTTTATTTTGTGTTACAAGTTATTGGTGACCTTACTAGTAACAAGGAAAGGGACCCAATACACCCTCTAAAGTGGTTAGTCTGAGGAATGGTATTCAGCCACTTAAACCATGTCAAAGATAAGATTGGGCTTAATGCAGCTCTACAGTTCACTGGATATTATCAAACTGTCGAATGCTTACTAGCATAGAAAACAGGTGCTAAAAGATGATGATATTAATAATGATAATGTTGTTGATTATGATGAAGATGATGATGATGATGGATACTGATTAGAGTATTACAAGAAATGCATCACAATAAGTAATCAGGCTCTTTTGTCCATCAGTTCAAATTAAACAAAGAGCTTTCAATCTTGTGGGAATGAATAAAACAATGTGCCAGGCAGTTAGCAGTGTTCAAGGTTTTGACTAAATGCAATCCATTAAAAACTACTGCTTTGTGCCTAAATCAGAAACCATTATTGTTATTAGTAGTATTATAATTATAGGTAGTTGAATGAAAGATAACAGGGGCATCAGAAGTCTGTATTAGGGGATTGCTATATTTTAGTAAAGAAAAACTCCGACATTATATTTACAGAGTTCTGGATGGTAGCACAAAGTAGGGTAGAGAAATTTCTTGCTAGAAGTTAAGAGAAAATCTATCAAGATGCGCTGTAGTATAGCTATGGAGGTAGTAAAGTTTACTTGTTAAACATAAGGTACAAGGTAGAGTTATTTCTGCATGATTAAAAATTCACTTCACAACTAAGCTTTCAAGAAGAATTTGGTGGATGTGAACTATATTGAAGAGGGTAGGAGAGAAAAAAACTGTCCATACTTCCAGCTCTTGGTTGGTGGACTTAATCCATCATCCAGTTTAATACCATTACCTTGGCCTTCAGTGGAATTGACCATGTCCACTTTGTTGTAAGCATTTGTGAGATATCTGGTCTGAGGATAACTAGTTCTCTCCCACCAACAGCCATAACCAGTGAGGAACTTGTCATGTATTCAGTCAGTCTTCCTCTGACAAATGCATTTAACAAAAAATTAAAACAAAATTACATAGGCAGAGAGAACAAGAAATAAGCCATTTATGTTACCTTTACAGATTTCCACAATTGGAGTCCATTTCTTGTCCTTTTCACATGTTGACTTTAGTTTTTCTCCTTTTGGGCAAGTATAGGTCACTTCAGATTTATAGGTGGTGGTTTCATAGGACTTTGCTGCACCGGCAATCTCTTTTGGATTTCCACAGTCAATGTGTTTAAAAACTGAAATTGAAGATAGAAACTGACATGAATGTTGCATGTATATTATGTGTGTGTGCCCTGCTAAATAAGCAGGAAAAGTGTTGGTAGGAATTCCATATGGTGTACTCAGTGTAAGATATGCACACATCAGAAGGGCAGTGTAATTACAGGTAGCTTAACAGAGAAAATGGTCTTTGTATGTGTCAGATGAGCAGAAACAATGAAAATTAAGAACGCACAGGAATTGGATTTTCCAGGAGGTGCCCTAGAGGTTGTAGACAGTGTATGTTACGTGGGTGACCTAATTAGCAGTGGCAGAAGATATTCTGAATGTATAATTGCTTGATTAAAAAGTCCAGAGAGCAATTACCTTTGTTAGCAACAAAAAATCTCTCTCTTTGTGTGAAAAGCAGATTGTATGTGCTTGTGTAAAAACAAGCATACATTATGGCAGTGAGATGTGGTCTGTGAATAGAAAGGATCTGCAGAGATTAGAGATGAATGAAGCTAGCATGTTACAAAGAATGTGCAACACCAGCTTGCATGTGCTAGAAAGTGTAAATGTGCTGACAGAAAAATTAGGCACAAGAGGAATAATGTAATGTACAAGAGAGAAGACTTATAGTTTGGTCATGTGATATGTCTGGATGAAGGCAGCTATATAAAGACGTGCCAATTGCTTGAAGTGGAATGAACATATGAAAGAAGAAGAACCAGTAAAGTGTCAGGTGAAATAGTGAACTGAAATCTAGATGTTGAACCTCACAGAAGAGGTGACAAATGAGGGCTTTGTCCGAGAATATGAAGTTCTTAAGACAACCTGTCCACCTCAGCATAACTGAGTTCTGGGAGTGCTTTATGTATGGTGCTCCTCACTCACACATTACAACCAACCAACTGACCGACCAACCAGCCAACCAACCAACCCATGAACCAATCTATCTTCCAACCTATGCACTAACTTACATACCTACCTTCTTATCTACCTACTTACATACCTATCTACATACATACATATCTATATATATATATATATATATATATATATATACATATTTAATGTAGGATAAAATGTTTATAAATTTAACCTTTAAAGGTATATATATACACACATACATATATATATATAGAGAGAGAGGGACATATATATATATTTATAGACACATATATACACAGACATACACATACACATATATCTGTATATATATATAAAAATTAGAGAAGAACCACCATGAAGCAATTCAAGAATGATATGCTTAAATATACCATATAGAAAAAATTAAAGATTCGATAAAACATAAAGTACTAAATAAATAAATAGTATATAATCAGTAGACTACACATGTTTTATGGCTATATTTTCAAATTGACAACAATAAAATCAATTCAATTTAAATAAAGTCACTCATCAGGTCTAAGATAAAAACAATAAAATAATTAAATAAATGTATGTATATTATCTTATAAGAAAAGATATATATATATATAAATACGTAATTTTACAATAAAAAATCGAACAAAATTCAACAATATATCGTTATTTTTTTTATCTTTGAAATATTTATTTTATCTATGAAAATATATTTTAGCTTATAGAAGAAAATAACAAACTATAATATATCCTTAATGGAAAATTAAAGTACAGGTAATTAAAACAAAATATTTAAAATACATAATATACATTAAGTAAAGCTAAATTTCTATAATTTAATCTATATCCATTAAATTATTTATTTATGTATTTATTTAACAAACATTTAAGTTTAATCTTATTTAAATTATGTAATATATATACTAAAAAATAAAAATGAAATAAAAACTGCTATTATTATTTAAGGTAGAGAGCTGGCAGAAATGTTAGCACACTAGGCAAAATGTTTAGCAGTATTTTGTCTGCTATTATGCTCTGAATTCAAATTCCGCCGAAGTTGACTTTGCCGTTCATCCTTTCGGGGTCAATAAATTAAGTACCAGTTACACACTGGGATCGATGTAATCAACTTAATCCATTTGTCTGTCTTTGTTTGTCTCCTCTATGTTTAGCCCCTTGTGGGCATTAAAAAAATAAGAAACATTTGCCTGGCAAGCAAAATGCTTAGTGGTATTTCATTTGTCATTACATTCTGAGTTCAAATTCTGCCAAATTTTAGGCCTTGTGTCTATGGTAGAAAGTATGATTAAGAATGGTGGATTGAAAGAATCAGTGGTGCATTAGAAGACTATTTCAGAGGATTGTTGAATTCTGGTGATGAAGGACCCAGAACATTATACTGAACAGAGTTTTGGATGATGGTGCATGGTACTGGTGAAAAAGAAATTAAAAGAAGATACACATAGAATCCCTTAGGTATGACTGTGAATTTAAGAAGGTTACTTCACAACTTTGGGGTCCTGGGTGTAGTCTTGGTTTTGTGGTTAAAAATTTGCTCTACAACTAAGGATGAAATTTGGTAGATGAAAGTTATGTGGAAGCTTGCTGGAGGGAGAAATTTCCACACTTATCCTATTTGGCTGGTGGACTTAATCCATCATCCAATCTAATACCTGGCACTTGGGTAGAATAAATGATGTCCACTATGTTTGAGGAGTTCCCTGATCTGAGGATAGCTTTCTTTCTCCCTTACACCATCCACAATCAATGTAGAAGTTGCTATAGAGTCAGCCAGTCCTCTTCTGACTAAAACATTTAGCACAAAAGTGAAACAAAATTACATAGACAGAAACAGCAAGAAGGTAGCTATTTGCCTTACCTTCACAAACAGAGTCTACTGAAGTCCATTTTTTGTCCTTATCACATTTCGACTTCAGTTCTTCTCCGTCTGGACATGTGTAGGTCACTTCAGATCTATAAGTGGTGGAATTGTAGGACATCAATAAACCAGCAATTTTTCTTGGTCGTCCACATTTTATTTTGCTGTAAACTGGAATTGAAAACAAAAATTGATATCAATGATGTGTGCATGTTAGGAGAAGGGTGACAATAAGGAGATAACAATGTTAGAATAAAACATATTGCATGAATCAAATAGAAGAAATTTGCTCACACATAAAAACACATGTATGTTTGTAGTTTTCTTCTTTTATTAATTATGTGAAGACTTTCTGTAAGAAGGAAGCTGGTATTTAACAAAGATACAAAGCTCCAATGTTGAAATAGAGATGAAAACAAATTTATATTCTGAACTTTATGAAAGTCTTGCATATTTTCACTGTTCCACTTACAGATTATATTTGTAACATGTGTATTAGCTGGTTGATTTCTTTCTTCTGGAAACCATAACTCATCCAGAATCTCACTTAGGCATTTATTCACAAGACCAATTGCACCAATTATGAATGGTATAAATGTGAATTTATAGTCAGGGTAGGTATAAAAGCTGAAGTTTCAAACCAGTCGTTCATAGTTATACACTTTCTCTTTAATTTTTTGAAGAGATGTTCATGAGTGGGGCAACTGATGTCTATAACTGTATATGCTTTTTCTTATCCCTCCTAAACAGCACTATCTAGTTTGCTAGAAATGTTGAAGGTAATGTTCCAGAAATTCTCCTTGTGTTGATACTTGTGTATATATTCAGTAGTCATCCCAGAACATTCTTGTTTTCAGATAGCATTGTATATTGTGGTAGTTACAACATCATGTCACATTAGGAAATAGTACCTTGATGACATTTTTGGGCAGTTGCTGATCAGATTTGTGATGTCTTCCATAGAAATATGACATAAGTGACATGTCTTGTTGCATTTTGAGTTTCCAATGGCTTCCCTGCTTCTTATATTTATTGGGTATTCTGTAGCAATCACCTTGGATTGCAAACATATAGTCTTCGAAGTGTGATGTTATTTAGCATTTATCAACTTAGAGAAGGCCTTAATCAGTGTCACATTCTCTTTGATTTTTTAGTCACTAAGCAAGCTAAGAGATGAGTGTCTTATGAGGGCCATACATCTTTTGGATAGAGGTGCATTCAGTACATATAGCAAACCTATAAGCTTTGAAGTGTGACATTATGTAGTGGTCATGAGTCCAAGAAGGCTGCATTTCATGACAATATTTCTGTCTTCTCCAAGTCTTCAAGAAATACACACAAGCATAGTCCTTTTTTTTTTAGTGTGCTGTGTGTTTCACATCTAGGACTTCTTCGAGTTATGTTAGCCAGGCTCTTTTGGGTCATGAAGAGATTGGTTCTTGCAGAGATCACTGCCGAGATACATAATGTCCTTCTCTTTGCTTTTCAGCACTAGTTTAATGTATTTGTTTTTGTTGCTTTTGTTTCCCAGCTGCTGTCTGTGTGAAACTATTCAACATATGACATTCAAAGGTTCTCAGTGATTTCAAGTTTCTAGGCCTTCATACATTCTTGTACAGAGCCTGTCAATATCACTGCTTTGTGTAACTTTGTAGTTGTTATCAGGATCTTGAAGGATTTGTATATGGAGCTAATTTCCTCTGCAAGCCTGTAGAGTATTTCAAACGTTGGTATCAGCACTGGTACTGAAAATGCATTGTGGGACTCTCACTTTACTTAATGCATCTCAGTCCAAAGACTGTATGGCCCTCATAAGACAGTCATCTATTCCTACCTTGCTTAGTAACTACAAAATCACAGAGCCTGTGACACTGATCAATGCTAAATATAGGGGTTCACTACTAGCTAAATATTTCAACAAGTGTTTCACTTGGAACATATTATAAAGCCAAACTGTATCTTATTGAGGTTATTCTTGTTCTTAATAAATGACCCTTTGTGTCACTGTCATAACATTAATAAAAATCTGATTCTTCTGTGGTCTTCTCTCTCTAGTGCATCTCTATTGCAGTTTGTAGCAGTTAACACTATTTCGATCGTTGTTTAGAATTTTACTTTTATTACGTGAATGACTATTTTAGTAATTGACCTGTATTCCAATTTGCTAGATATTTTAAGCATAATATTAATGATTCCTGATGGACCAGCTGCTTTTCCACCCTTGATATACTTAATTGCTCTGACCACAATACTTATGTCAACTTGGAAAACAAGATTGTTGCTCAGCTGTAGTCCTTATGACTGCATCTGCATATTTTCATTTTAGTGCAGGTGGTTCATGACTTTTTCCCCTTTGGAATTTTTATTTATCCTTTAGTTCCTTTGGAGGCATGTTTATATCCTGCCTTATGCAGCTCTGGCACAGCTTTGGAAGTGTGAAATGGCAGTTTTCAGACACTGCAGATGTAGAATTTACACACTTCTGTGTGCTCTCTCTTTCTTGTGTTTCCATTGTCCAGGGTTTTGTTGTGCCAATGTTTGTTTTCTTTTTTACTATTGATACCTTCGTGTATGGGCTGTCTAACTTACGTCTTTCTTTCACTGTTCTTCTTGTTAGAGAGTTGTTCTTTTTTTTTTATCAGTTGTATCATCATTTTTTTGTTCCTGCTTGTTTTCAGGGACATTTACTTTCCTTTACTCTTCATTTTCTCTTTCTTTAATTATCCCATGAGTCTCCTTAGTTGTTTACATTAGTAGTGGTAGGGCTATTAGTGTTTCTGTCTCCTTCTCTGGCAAATCTCTCATTCTTGGGTGTGTGTAGAGCCAAGGCAACATCTTTCACTCACATCAGTGTTTCCATCCTTATCATCCTTTTTGAGTTCATTTTCAAAGATGGCATCAAAGATGTTAATGTGAAGTCTGATGAGAACATAGGAGCAAATGAGCTCTTATTTTTTTTCTCACTCAATCTGAGCTGTGGTCCTTCTGTAGATATTGCTCTTTCACCACTCCTCTGTATTTCAGCACATAAGGAAATACAATTTTTAAAAGTTTTCTATTCAACATGAACAGCAAAAAAAAACAAAGAATAAATGTTGTTATTATATTATTTGGGTTGTCTCTTTCAGATATTAGATAGCTTCTGAGAAATAATCTCAATTCTATGCTCCTCCAGTTTTGAGACATCCTTAGTGTGATTGTTGGCTGTTTCCTTTTATAGAGATAGAGAGACAAAGAGGGATAGAGAGAGACTTTATTCTTTCCTTTAAAACATCTACATTTGATTTTTGAATCTGCATAGCTATTTTTGCCTTCTCTTTTATTGACAAACCAGAAAATGACACCCCACCCCATACTTGCTTCAAATCAATGCAGCATTACTCACTTCTCTATTTAAATAATCAAAAAAACAATTTAGTTATGGAAATTGCAATGGTAAAAATTATTTTCAAAATTAGACCTAGAATATATTCACACACAGACTCTCTCTCTCTCTCTCTCTCTCTCTCTCTTACACACACACACACACACACACATGTACACAAATACGCAAAAACAATTTCATAAATACGGGATAAATAAGTTTCCACTATTGTTTATAAATTTATTCTTTGTTTTTTTTTTTGCTGTTCATGTTGAATGGAAAACTTTTAAAAATTGTATTTCATTATGTGCTGAAATACAGAGGAGTGGGGAAAGAATTATAATGGTCATTTCTGTTGTTTCAACATTATAAAATCATGGATTTTCATAGAATTCAACATTTTAATTTTTTTTAAATGCTTCCCCCTTCATTTTTATGTGCACAGTGGAAAAATAATTATAAAAGTCTGTCTTCAGGGCCCTGGGTAGGGGTGGGTGAGAGAAAACCAAAGATTTTCAAATTCATTTTTCATAAATTGCTACAATACTTTATTTTGATGAGCTTGGTGAAAAGAATTTGAAAAAACCCTGTCAAAATGTAGAAAATTCTACTTTTGCATGTAACCTATGCTGAAACTCCACCATTTTGTCTATATAATATGTTGATAATTATGATTATGATATATCTCAGTCAGAAAATACTATCAATTTTGTACTCAATCAATCTTTTTACAAATCATATGTGTGAAAAACTGGCCACTATATTTGTGTATGTGTGTATTTATATATATATATATATAGAAAGAGAGAGAGAGAAAGAAAAGAGAGACAGAGTAATATAAATGTGATCCAGGGATCTAAGTGTAGGAAGTTTGTAAGATTCAAGCAATAGACAACAAATTTAGAGAACAAATATGAAGAGTACACAATAAAACAAAATAATATTTTATTGGCATCATAAATTACATACTTTTTCCCATATCGAAATTACAGAAAAGTTTGATAAATGACAGTTTCTATACAACTCACTGCCAGCAAATAATGCTGCTAAAAATGTGAATAAAATCCAAAATTTAAAGGAGTGGAACAAGTAATATGCAAACTACATATGTTTCTTAATTAGCTGAAGCTCATTACATAAGTATTACATAGTGAACTCTCTACAATGTAGGTAGTCATCAGGTTGAAATTATTTCAATGAAGTTTGCATTGCTGTGAGGAATTCTAAATGGATAGTAAAGTCAATAACAAAAAAAAAGCAAGTTTAAAAAAAGCACTGAATGTCTTGGTGTAAGGTGGAACTGAAATAATGGATAGAGTGGGTGTGGTTAAGGGTCAAAGAGTAGGAAGAAAAGGAGAAAGAAAAAATTGGTGTCATTCTGGGAAATAAGGGGGTATGTATTCAGGCATTAAGAGTCTTATTTAAAAATGTTAAGGATAGATTGCGGTGGATTTCTAGTGTGTTGTCTTCCAATTTATATAAATAAAAATAGTTTGTTATATAATACTTATGTAATGAACTTCAGCTAGTTACGAAATGTATGTAGCTTACACATTACCTATTCCACTCTTTTAAATTTGGGATTATGTCACATGCACATACACAAAAACACATATAACAAACTGAATCCAGTACCCATTTTTAAATCTGGTTCTTACTCTGTCAGGCTCCCTTGGTCAAACTGTCATATCAATAATAATAATGAAGAAATGCAGTTAAATACAGCACATTACCAAAGCAGAAATATTCAAATCATAAGTGTAGTTATTTCATAAAACACTTAATATTTGCATCAATACTCAATGTGGAACTTGATTTCATCTGAGTGGTGCCATACCTAAAGATGAAGCATATTATATCATTATTTTATGATGTAATTACACTTATAGTTTGAATTTTTCTGATTCAGAAATATGTGCTGTTCTTAAGTGTATTTCTCCCTTTTTCTTTATTCCTAAGTTTATTCATCACATATTGTGCAATGTACATTGCTATTCAATCTGGAGCATTTGTCATCTTAACAAAATTACTCAATTAATTCTGATATACAATGAAATGAATGTGATAAATTGACTAATGAATTTTATTGATCTATTATTTTTGCCTTTGAGTGTTCTATACAAACCATAAATATGCTAGATGCTAAGAAGCTACAGTATTCATTTAAACTGATGTACATTTGTGTGTGTGTTTTATAAACATACTGACACATGCATGCATGCAGACACACATAAAATTAAATGAATTACACTCCACTGACCTGGGTTCATGATATGTATATCCCATCCATTTTTGTTGGGTTTAAGGTCATAAGTCAGGTGAGTCTCATTAGATGGATTACAGAATTTATATTTTTCATGATACTCATAAGATTTACATCCTGGAATTTGAAGGCAAGCACGGTCACACTCCTTTAAACTTACTCCTTTAATCCGACCAAATGTATTATGCTTTGGTATGGCAGTTCTTTTAAAAGTAAAAAGATCATCATCGGCTAGATAAAAAAGAAATGAAAAACAAGAAAGATATTTTATATTCATACACATATTAAATATTATATAGAATTTGTTGCATAATTTGTTTTAAATGGTCATCTTCATCATAAACATTTTACATTCATTTTCCATGCAAGCATAGGTTGGACATGCCTGCATTATAAACAAATAATTGATCCACAAAATAACGATTTTGTCAGAGTTTTGTGAATGTAGAATATCTTCAGGCTCATTTGAAACCTTGTTTCAAAATTTAAGTTGCATGAAATCTATTTGTGCCTAATTTTCTAATGGTGTTCTTTTGTCGAATCTAAACACAGTGCAAAAGATGATCATTTAATCTTAAACAAAAGCACACCATCAGAAGATGGGTGTACAAATGTATTATCTACATTACTTAGGTGACAAAGTTAGGAGTGGAGGAAATAGTTCTGAATGCATAGTTGCTAGAATAAGATGGGGCTGGGCAAAGTTCTGAGAGTTACTACCTATGTTAATAACATAGAGCCTCTTCCTCATTGGGAAAGATAGATTGTATGGTGTCTGTGTATGAATAGGTATGTTACATGGCAGTGAGACATGGGTTGTGACATCTGAGAATGTGTGAAAGCTTGAAAAAAATTAAGCCAGCATGTTCTGAAGGATGAGTAATGTTAGTGTTCATGTACAACAGAGGGCAAGTGATTTGAGAGAAAAGTTGGGTATACAAAGCATCAGACGTGTGCAAGTGAGAGGGCTGCACTGATATGTTTATGTGATGTATATGGATGAGTACAGCTGCATCAAGAAGAACTGATTTCTAAATGTGAAGGGAATGTGTGGAAAGGATAAACCACAGATGTAAGGCTAAGTGGTGTAAAAGGACCTTCAGAATTTGGGCCTTATGGAGGAGATGACAAGGGACCTAGATTTCTGGCAATTTGCTGTGCTTAAGGGGACACATCAAGCTAAGTAAAACATGGCTGTCCACATGTACAGGCATAGCTTTTATATCCCTCTCTCTGAGAGGTCCCAGTCTTGTGAACTCATGGGTACTGGTGCCATGCAAAAGCATCTGTGCCAGTCAAATCTGCCTGTGCTGGTGCCACATAAAAGCGCCCATGCTGGTGTCATGTAAAAGCACCCATGCTAGTGCCACATGAGAGCACCTGTGCCAGTGCTGTGTAAAAGTTCCTGTGCTGGTGCCATGATAAGTGCCCATGCCAATGCCAATGCCATGCAAAAGCAACCATGCTGATACCATATAAAAGCACCCGTCCCAGTGGCATATAAAAGAGCCTGTGCTGGTGCCATATTAAAATTCCCATGCCTGTGCCATGTAAAAGTGCCTGTACCAATGCCAAGTAATAGCACCCATGCCAGTGCCATGTGACACTGCCTGGGATAGTGTTACTTTAAAACACCAAGTACACTTTGTAAAGTTGTTGACATTAGGAAGGTCATCCAGCTATAGAAAGAAACCATGTCAAAACAGACAAAATGGAGCCTGGGCAACCCTCCAGTTGGCCAGCTCTGGTTAAACTGTCCAACCTATGCCAGCATGAAGAATGGATGTTAAATGATGATTATAATGTCCTCACCATCACAGTGGTTCAAATATTTCTGCAGATGTGTTAGCCTTTAAGCATGTCTGTGCACCACCAAGGATGGCATCAGAAGACTGTTGTGGGTAGCTGTTATCAGCAGATGGATTTTTTGATAAGTGGAACTTGTTTCTTCTAAAAGAGTTGGAAAAGTATCCACTCTAGTCTGATGAGGTCGTTCTTGAGGTATTATGATCAGATGGTAGTTCATCACCAAAGCAATGTATACTTTAATCACTTCAGCCCAACCATTCAGGGACAGCTTCTCAGATTATTTCTGAGTGAGATTGGCCACCTTGCTTGCAACAAATATCCAGTTATTATCAACCTAGAGATCCAAAGCAGATTTTGAGGACTTCCATTGGACACTTAGTTTAGAGGCACACATAACCGTTGGCCAACATGAGCTTGCCTCTCCGAGTGCCTTGTTGCAAGACCACCAATTTGCTGTAGCACGTATGTGATTCTCTTTCAGTAGTATAGCCATCCATATAGAAAGTGTCCAGTACCTTGTCAGTGATATTGTCCATGTAAGACAACATGGACCTCCTGTAGCCCATACCAAGTAGGATAACCCTCAAACTCTCCATTCTCAGCAGCAAAGGCATCCTTTACAGACCAAACATTTAATGCTAATATTCTAATATTCTAATGCTAAATATTTTGATATGCACATTTAATTGATACCAATGTACATTGTGGTGATCCAGCCTCTGAAGAAAGGACCAAACTTAACAGGTCCTAGGACAGCTGCTAGGTAGTAATGGTCCACCTTGTCAAATGCTTTTCACTAATCTAATGCCCCATCAAATCTAGAACTCTTTTCGATGTGATGTATGATGTTTTGCATAAGGTGGATATTGTTACAAGTGCCAAAATCTTGACAAGCACATTTGCCAAAATCTTTAACTCTATATTGTAGAGAGAGTTCTGGGTCTGAAATATTCTATGGAAACCCTCTTGTTCTGCTCCATCTTCTGTGTGCCACTATTCCCACCAAATCCTTCCAGTCTTCAGCAAATTGCAGTGAATGGCTTTCAAGACAGGAATGAAGATATTTGGTAGGTGGAAATACAGCTCACAGAGTAGAGCAAGTCCTAGTGATTTGGTCCCCACACAATGTTCAGCACCTGCACCATTTCATTGGTTGATATAGATGTTTTGTAAAACTCCTAATAATAATGCAGGTCAGTGACTAAAAAATCATTTCACATTTCTTCTTTCTTACAGCCTTCAACTATGGAGGTGGAGAATGCTAATTTTTTATTGACTTCTTACGAAATCCAATTCTAGCTAACACCTTGTAATACTGCAAGATGTGTCTAAAATACCTATTTTTGAAATGATTGAAAACATATTACAGAAAAGTCTTCAAGATAAACAAATGCTATATGAGAATGCCTTAACAGTATTTTTCCCACAATTTCTTATTTCATGAATGTGTTTATGTTTGTCCCTATAGATAAAGCTATCAATGCCTTTACAGAAATGGTTTTCTATAAACTACAAAGTACAAATGGATCAAAAATTTCAGAAAATGAGGTAAAGAGAAACACAAAAAATAATTACGATCTATTCGTTGGTAGTAATCTCTGTTCTTGGCTGTTTTTATTTTCTTGTTGGAAGCTGCAGTTGCTTTCGATAAGTAACATTTTCCACTTACTTTAGTTATCTCAAATGATAAACAATTTGTGTCAGATGAACATTTTTCTGCACAGGCATCTGCTGTTACATTTTTCTTTCTCCACAAAGTTTTTCCAGGTACATCCAGCATTGCATTTTTTACTTTCAAAAATTTTCTCTCAGTAACTAGAATTAAAGTAAGATTGAGATAAATGTAAACAACAAAAACAACATCCATAATTTCTAATGAAGCAAAATGAACAAAAATTTGAGGTAGGAGATGATTGATTAAATTGGCTCCTATATTTGACAGATATTTTATTTTATTGGCACTGGAAAAATATAGTTGAACTCAAATGTCAAAGAGCCAGAACAAATACCACAACATATTTCGTCTGATGTTCTGATGATCCTCTCAATCCATTGTCAATACAAATATTTATAATTATTGCTGATGTTACCAATATTTTTGATAATACATTCTGGATTTGATTCAGATCACTTTATATAGACAGTGACCTTCAGAATGACATGAATTTCACATAAACTAATTTCTTTTTTCTAAATATTTTTGGCCATGTACTTAAATAATGAATACGTAATTGATTACAATGTGGTGGTATTTATATTTTCTTATAAGCTAGTTGTGAGAGAAACAGTTATGTCATGAAATTCTATGGAACCTTGTGGTCCACGTCCAGTAAGAGCAACTGTGTCAATGTGCCTGTATATTAATGCAATAAATATCAAAATATCTCTCAATCACATACACAATTTTAAAAATGGGAAAGTCAGATTACCTAATGTAATCGTAAGTACACCAAATCAAATTTGATTGGGCTATGTAATCTATAGAAGATTAATTGAGGGGAAGATCATTGATATTCTCAGCAATATTCTGGGGTTTGATGAGAATGAGGCGGGAAGTTTGTTTCAAAGAACTTCTTGGCCATGGAATACTATGGGAAACTTCCTGTAGCCCTTGGTAGTGTTATCAAATAGGTCTATGAAACCAAAATAAAATGTAGTCATAGAAATTCTAACAGACAGTGCTGTTCAAGATGTTCACAGTGGAACAAATTAATTTTATATGCACTTGTTCAATGTCCAGGCATTATTGACTTGTAAATTTATGTCAAATAGCAGGTATCATGTGTGAGACAGATCCAGCTGTTATTCAAGTCCATTATTATGACTGCCTCACATCCTCTTTTAACCAAGTAGAAAAGTTCATTTTCCTCTGTCTGCTAGCTATAGCAAAAGCAGTTGTGTGATGGATGTGATTCAAGGGTCTGACAATAGGGACTTTCTTCTTTAGATAATCCCTAATCTGTATTTTTAAAGTTTCACTTGTAAAGTTGATGAGGATGGATAGGAAGATATTCTCCTAAAGGAAAATTATTGAAAGTGACCTGAGGGTGGATGGGTCCAACACTGCTTAAAACCTGTTGGTCAAAGAATATTAAATGGAGAGGGCACTTCTTGGAGTTCATGGTGGTCTTTGACAGTGGGTTTCTTCAATTAGTTTTAGACAAAGATTCTTCAACACTCTAGAAAATCACATCATCGTTCTCATTTTTATATTAAATATATACATGTATACAAATTAGAGCTTTGGAAGTGATTTTTTATGGGATGTATTCAGGATTTTATTGTTTGCAGTTGAAATCCAGCCCATGTTAACTTTACATTTCATTCTTGTAAGGGGTGAGTCAACAACACAAAACAGTAGTCCAGTATTGGATGTAAGGATACTGACTAACAATTTTCTATACAAAAGTACTGGCTCTTTTTCCATCAGAAACCATAATTATTATTTGTTTCATTACAATTTAGGATGGTGGAATGGACCATTAGAGTATCAGAAATTTTGGATGATTGCTGAATTCTAGTAAATAAAAATTCAGTGCATTGTATTGTACAGTGTTTCAGAGGATGAAACAAAGACTGGACGAGAAAGGTTAAGTTAAAAATTAAGAGAAAAACTCCAAAACTAAGGCGAGGTATATTCATGGAAGTAATAAGTGTACTTAACAAGAATATCATATTCTGTAGACTTGTGGCTGTGTTGCTAAAATTCTGATTCACAACTATGCATTGTGGATGAAATTTAGTGGTGGATAGAGACTAGCAGAAACCTGAAGGAGAGAATGCACTTCCTCACTTTCTGTTCTTTGGTGAAGACTTAACCCATCAACCAAATTATTACCATTACCTGGCTCTTAAATATCTTTAATGAAGTACACTGTGTTGCAAGCATTTAGAAACATCTCTGATCTGAGGATAACTAGCTCTCACTCTCCTACCAATTACAAACACAATGCAAATTTTCATGGACAAAGTCAGACTTCCTCTGACATAAACTTGGAACTCAAAGCTAAAACAAAATTACTGAGGCAGAGTCAAAAAGAAAGACCCTATTTACATTACCTTTACAAGACACTACTGGAAACCATTTCCTGTTCTCTTTACATGTTGCCTTTAATATTTCTCCTTTTTGACAAGTATAGATCACTTCAGATTTGTAGTTAGTAGTATTGTAGGATTTAGATGCACCAACAACAACTTTTGGTGCTCCACAATCAACTTTTGTGACAACTGTAATTGATAAAAGAAACTAGTGTCAATTGTGAGTATATGTTAGGAAGAAGAGAAGAATGAGGAGATAATTACATATTTAGAATATAAGATATTAGCTAAAATAAAATGAATCATTTGCACAATATACATGCATGCAGTATAGTAAACTGGTTATGATATACAGAGCAAATGTAGGAGAAATTATGATAAACACAATTTCATATTATTTGTTCCCCTTGTACACTCAAGTATTGTGGTTGCTTAAATTGGATGAATTGGATGTTCCAAGTACAACTGGATGCCAAACCACAAACGGATCATTAAGGGAAAATTTTATTGCATTATATTACGGAGATCAAATGTGTGAAGTTGTACAGTTGTTAGAAGTATGCTGAGAGAAGTAGATTGAGAGCAAATGCCTGAAAGAAACGGACAGAAAGGGAGAGGGGTAAAAAATAAGAGAGGCCTGTAATCAATGAAAAGAGAAAGGAATAACTAAAATGGACAACATTAAATAGGAAAAAAATGTAAAATATATAAATATAAAATAATAAAATAAGTTGTAAATCTTGGAGCTAGAGAGAGATATGTTAGTTAGTTAGTTAATTTGGCTCAAAAGCAAATAGCAAGGCCATGTAGGGGGACATGGAGTTAAGTACAGGGTGGTGTTCATGTAAAGAGTTCAGGCCACTTGAGGTCAAGGGAGGCTTTGAACAAAGCGGTCGTCAGCATCTTCACCATATATAGAGAGAAGCAAAGTGAAAAAGTAACAGAGAGAGAACCTGGCAAAAAGGAAGGAGAGTAGGGAGATGAAAAAGTGAGAGACAATGTGGAAGGGAGTGTTTTTGTAAGTTTTTATCCATTACTTGTTTCAGACATTGGAATGTGGTCATACTGGGGCACTACCTTGAAGGGGTTTTAGTGAAATGAATTGGACTCAGTAATTATATTTGTGAGATACTTATTCTAATGCTCTGTCATGCCAAACTGCTAAGTCGCAGAGACATAATCCAACCAACTCCAGTTTCACAGCAGAGGTGGGGACAAAGACAAAACACAAAGACACACACATAATAACATGCTTAGGATGTGGTAAGGATCATATTGGACAAATAATAAATACTCTATGTCAATGAACAAACCAGCACAGAGCACAAATTAAAATAGGGGAACATAGAAAAACAGGACCCAGTGAACATTTGGACGTGTGTACAGGTTACAAAAAACCTAGCTTTTTAATTTTCCCTCTCAATAAATTTGGTGATAATACAAGTATATGTTAAAACATTAACAAAGAAATGTTCTTCATTATAAAATATTGACCACATTGTAATTTCTATGGTGGAGAAAGGAGGACAACAACCATCACAACAATACTGCAACCCTTACTGGTACCACAACAACAATGACTGCTAGGCCATAGACTGAAAAATGCTATGAGCCAATACCACAACTACTAGCCAGATTAAACACCATTATAAGCCATAAGGAAACCTAAGTGTTCCTGCTACTACTACTACTATTATTTTCCTTCTCCTGCCAACAACAAACACACCTGCTACCATTCCCATCAATGAAGAGAGTCAACAATTGCTAACATTACTACACTTTCTGCTATCCCTTCTACCACCACTTGCCTGCAAGCACTTTTATTAACCATGGCCATCACTACCAACAAGCACCAATCAGTAGGATGGGAAGTACAGCCCCATGTGACTTTTATAAAGGAAATATAGGAACTTTCACAAATGATATTATGGAAGTTTCTATTTATTTCAACTTTTCTTTCCATTTTTTTCCAGTATGAAGATGTCATCTTAAATGACTGAAATTGTTATATGCACATATACTCCTGCATATACATAGCCACATATACATATGAGCAAGTACATATATATATATATATATATAAATTAGAGATAAAACCACTATTATGCAAGTCAAACAGTGATAGACATAAACCAATACATAAATAACCAATATATATATATATAAATATATAAATAATGTTTATGAGATCTAGTTATAAGTTATATATTTAAAAAAAAAACATTATTTATATATTTATATATATATATATATATATTGGTTATTTATGTATTGGTTTATGTCTATCACTGTGTGACTTGCATAATAGTGGTTTTATCTCTAATTTATATTTTATATATTTATACTGGGAAATTTGATTTAATACTAAATTGAATTTTTCCCTGTAAGTTTGGAGTTATACTCCCTAATATTATTTGATATATATATATATATATATATATATATCTTCATACATATATGAATATAACATACAAATATACATACATTCATGCTTCATCATACACTTAGATACAAACCTTTTACATAGATACTATTGCTATAATGATGAATGTGTTCATCTCAGTAGCAATTGTATCTATATAGTTGTGGTTGTTACCGGTGTCACACAACTGGCAGTCGTACCAGTGGCATGTAAAAAGCCCCTTTTGAGTATTTGGCCTCATGGAGGCAATGTGGCCAATGCTGGTGTCATGGAACCAGCAACCATATGAGTGGCACATAAAAAGCAGCTTTCAAGCACTGGGCCTCACAGAGGAGATGACAAATTACTAAGACCTTTGGCAATATGTTGTGTTTGAGGAGAAAGATCCATCAAGTTGGGTGAAATCATAGTCATGGCAGATGCTGTTGTCATGCAAATGGCACGTAAAAGCACACATTACACTCTTGTAGTGGTTGGCATTAAGAAGGGTATCCAGCTGTAGAAACCATGCCAAATAAGACTGGAATCTGGTGCAGCCCCTTAAAGTACACACCCTGATCAAACTGTCTAAACCATGCCAGCATGGACAACAAATGTTAAATGAAAATGATGATGAGACTCCTATAGAGCAGATGCCACACATGCAATGGTGAATAAATAGTACTAAAAATCGTCCAATCTCTTGTTTTAATATAATATAATATAATATATATATATACACTAGAATATTTGCACTGTCAAATTTTCTATTATTATTAAACACACACACACACACACACATATATATATATATATATATATATAGAAGAGTCCACAGTGACCCGTATGTAGGAGAGGTGCAGCTGGAGGGTAAATGTCCAAAAGAGAATCCATAAAGGGTAGATAGGTAGAAAGTCCAGTGGAGAAGTTCGTGTGTGATAAGAAATGACAGGATCAACTGGTGCGACCACGTGAGCATGTGATATATGGGGAGAGTTCATGAAAAAAACAAAAGACGAAGACAGGTGGTGTAGGAAACAAACAGATGTATTAGTATAACGTTCAGGAATTGAAAAAGTCTTCTACATTTCGAACCTATGCCCTTCTACGGAAAGGTACACAGAAAAAAAACAAGGAGAGAAACAAGGAGAGAAAAAAAATGTGTGTAGTGGCTACCGATCTATCATGGTGACTGATAGATTGGTAGCCACTACACACATTTTTTTCTCTCCTTGTTGTTTTCTGTGTCCCTTTCTGTAGAAGAGAGTTGGTTTGAGATGTAAAAGACTTTTTCAATTCCTGAGCATTATACTAATACACCTGTTTGTTTTGTACACCACCTGTCTTCGTCTTTTGTTTTCTTTTGTGAACTCTCCCTATATATATATATATATATATACAGGGTACAATGTGTAAATTGTTGCCATTCTATATTTCTTAATTTTGTGCATGTGCATTGTTTGCTTTTGACTTCATTAACTATACAGTATACTAGGGTCAGTTGGGCATCATCTGAGAAAAACAGCACCATGATGCAATTCACTCTGCCAGAAATTTGGAAATGACATGCTGTACTGCTTGGCATTCACACTGGAAGCTTCAATATGAACATTTCAGAATGTTTTGAGTGTCAATCAGAGGACAGTGCAGAGGATTCTTATTTGTTTAGGGCCCACAAGGAGCTACACACAGAGGGAACAAACAAGGCAGACAAATGGATTAAGTTGATTATATAAAGCCCAATGCATTACTGGTACTTATTTAATCAACCCTGAAAGGATGAAAGGCAAAGTCAACCTCGGCAGAATTCGAACTCAGAATGTAGCGGCAGATGAAATACCTATTTCTTTACTACCCACAAGGAGCTAAACACAGAGGGGACAAACAAGGACAGGCAAACGGATTAAGTCGATTACATCGACCCCAGTGCGTAACTGGTACTTAATTTATCGACCCTGAAAGGATGAAAGGCAAAGTCGACCTCGGCGGAATTTGAACTCAGAACGTAGCGGCAGACGAAATACTGCTAAGCATTTCACCCAGCATGCTAACGTTTCTGCCAGCTCACCACCTTAGTGCAGTGCAGAGGAATCAGCTACATAAAAATCAAACATTCAATCAACATCATAGTGTTTGCAGTGATCACTAGTGATAGTAATGTTATGCCTCCATTCATCTTCCCACACAACCGCACACTCAACATGGAAGTCTACATCAGATGCCTGGAGAAGGAAGTGCTGCACTCGGTGAAGAGGATGGCTGCTGGAATGCCTTATGTCTGTCAAAAGGACTCTGTACCATGCCACACAAGCAGAACCCAGTCGTGGCTGTCAGACAATTTCTGCAACCACATCATCCCTAACATCAGGCCACCCAACTCCCCAGACTGCAACCCTCTTGGTTATTATATGTGGGGAACAGTTGAGTAAGAGACCCCAAAAAAACTCCTTGTAACACTGAAGATGAACTGAAGGCAAAGATTATGGCAGTATTCACCAACTTAAAGAAGGAGACCATCCAGAAGAGTTGCAGGAGATTCCAAAGTCATCTGGAGGCCATGCTTGAAGCCAATGGCAATTTTATTGAATAAATTTACTCTTTAGTATTTCAAGGTATACTTATGTACTATAAAAACCCATGTATATGCAGGTGATTTTCAGGATAAAAACTATTTAAAAAAAGCTTCTACTTGTGTAAAATTTGCACCCCAAAATTTTCAGAATTGCCAATCTGGCCAGGGAAAAAAGGTTTTCAATTTAGTTGTATTTAGCATTATTTCACTTACTTATGATTAGATTTTATTCAATTTTCATTAAATAAAAATATTTTCTGTTTAACAAGTATCACACTGAAATCTATTAAATTACTCTGTCTTTGTTATAAACTTTATTTTAGATTTCTTTCTCACAAGAGATTATGTTTGATCTTTAGCATATTTCTGTATGTCTTCTCAAACTACGATTACAGGAAAATTGTTGATAATTCTCAACAACAAAAACAAAGCTGATAAATATGCATAAATTTTGCAAAATAAGTTTAATTACCAGTAAACATCAGCTTGGATTATACTTTACTCAACTAACAGAGGAAGGTGACCAATCAAACTGATAATGTAAACAGAATTCTGATTGGTTGAAAGTGTCTTCTTTTCTCAAGTTCTGATTTTCTGCCTATTCTTGTTGGAACATTTGATATGGAGTATCGAAATTTTAATCACTTTCACACTTATAAAATGTCAAACAAACTTAAAAATGTGTCATTACTATTTTAGTTGGGAGACCAAACTGATAGTTTGGTAATTTGCTAAACTAAGCATTAAAAACTGAAAGGAGGAAATAAACGGCTTTGCAAGTTTAACTCAGTATTTATTGAACAAGAGAGGTGTGAATTTTAAGAAGCGACTTGTTAGAATATACATGTCTGTAAGGAGACATAAACAAGAATAGCAAAAATCTACTATACCAAAAGAACTACATTACCAAAATTAATACATACCTTCAATGTTCTATGAAGAGAACATAAGATTGCTGCATAATTCAACATGAATGAGAAACAACATTCAACATCATATAAAGTAAATGAAGGTTCCTGGAACAATAGCTTCCTGGAAGCAAACACAAGCTAGGTGCAATGTGGAGAAAATCTTTTGCACTCTAGGGAAAAGGCCCGAAATTTTTGGGGAGGGGCCCAGTTGATTAAATCAACCCCAGAATGCAATTGGTACTTAATTTATCGATTCTGAAAGGATGAAAGGCAAAGTTGACCTTGGCAATATTTGAACTCAGAATGTAAAGGGAGATGAAATATTGCTAAGCATGTCGCCCGGCATACTAACATTTCTGCCAGCTTGCTGCCTTTAGGTGTAGAAAATCTAATCTATTTAAGGAAATTGCGATAGGTAGAAACTCCAAGCAATGTAAAATATGGCCTGGACTGTGATTACCAGCATGAATGTCAAACTTCAAAAGTAGTTAAGCATTTAATGGTATTAGTAAATTTATACAGGAAAAGTAAGCATTATACTGTCCAACATAAATAAAAGTCAACTTCATTATATTTTTTCCATAAAAACTTATTCTGACATTAAATGAGTCAACTTCCAGTATGAATGTTTACATTTGTACATCATTCTTCAATAAAAAGAATTTCTAAAAAATTCTGCAAATGATTTACTCATGTAATTTATGCACCCACTAAAGTTTATTTTTGTTTTTGCAAAGAAAGTGCGTAAATTACATGAGTTTTTATGGTAATTTTGGTAAATATATCTGTTAAAATGAGATGTCACTGTTATTTTCATTTTTGCACAATTTAGACAACAGTTTATTCACTACACCCTGTATATATAGCATAACCTAACATTATATATATATATATGTATATATATATATTATTATTATTATTATTATCATTATTATTTAAAGGGCACATTACATGTATTTAAGTGCTACTAATAGTTTCATATGTTGAGAAATACTCAAACATATTCTTCAGGTGCAAACCACACATCATAATGAACTAAAAAAATTCAATAATAGAAGAAACATGTAAAAACTGAGAAAGCAACATACAGAGAATGCAGAAAGTAAAAAAACGGAAAACACAAAATGAAAAACAGGAAACGAAAGCACAAAAACTAAAGTGTAAAAAATAGAAAGTAAAAAGGTAAAGGATCTATCCTCCTTAGACCTTAAATGGTAAGAGGTATCAAGTCAGTCAGGGATAGGCAGAATTTTCTAATTCTTCAAAAAATATTTATACATATGCATGCAACTAGTGAAAATTTCTGACCTAGAGTTTTGTAGAGAGTTAGGGATCTTAGATCTGAACAAGATCTGCACTCTCTCAGCTAAACAAAGCCTGCATTCATTCAGTCCATTCACATAAAGTATGGATTTTGCAATTATGTTCCATTTAATCAAATGCGGTGTTTCGTTAGCCGGTTGAGGAGGGTTGGATAGGAGTAAAGAGAGGAAGTAGGTGTCAGAGGAAGAGAAGTGGGTAGGAGTGAAGAAAGGAAGGTAGAAGGAGGGAAGGGGTAGGTTGGGGAAGATGTGTGAGGTGGCAGTGTCTCACTGGAGTTGCTGGAAGGCTTGGAGAATGGTGTGTTGGAGGGGTAGTGTGGATGGGTGGGAGGTGAGGGGAAACAGAAGACGGGCAATGGCAGGGCAGGTGTGAGGTGAGAGAGCAGCGACATGGTCCATGGAAAGTACTCCAGCAAGGGCTGTATGGATAGTGGTGAGGGGATATCCCATGAAGGATGAAGTGGAGAGCTATGAGTAGAGACTGAATCTCAGAGCCTGTGCAGATGGTGGAATTGGGAGAAAAGAATGGAGAGCTTGGTGTGGGTAGGGTGGGAGGAGAAGTTAAGCTATGAGTGTGAGTCGGTGAGTTTCTAGTGGATGAAGGTAGTGAGAGTGGAGAGGTGTATGTTGGCTGAAATGTTGAGAAATGCGATGGAAGTGTTGGAAATTGTACAGGAGAATTCGAGGGCAGGATGAAAGGATTGGACAAAAGAGAGGAAAGAGTCTAGTTGTTTGCAGGAGAGTGAGGTTGCACCGATACAGTCATCAATATAGAGAATGTATAGTTCGGGAGTGGGACCAGTGAATCGTGAGAATATTTGAGCCTCACTATAGCCAACAAATAGGTTCACATAGATGGGGCCCATTCTCATTCCCATGGCCACTCCCAAGACCTGTTGATAAAAATACCCCATGAATGAGAAGCAGTTGAGGGAGAGAAAAAATTCAGTCAGATAACGAAGTGTGGAGATATCAGGTTGGGGGTTGGGTCAAAGGTCTAGGAAGTGTTTGAGTATATGAAGTTTTTTGTTATGTGAGATCCCCGTATATAGACTCTTGATATCATGATCATCCTTTAACATCTGCTTTGCATACACACATACATGCATGCAATAAAATGGAAACACTCTACTGACCTGGATTAATAATGTATAGATCCCAGCTTCCATCATTAGGCATAAGTTCATTGTTCAACTCAGTCGCATGACTCAGATCACATATCTTCTCTTTCTTATTGTACTGATAAGAGTTACATCTTGCATATTGACTGCAAGCTTCGTCACACTCCTTTAATTTCATACCCTGAAGCTCTTTTATTGTAGCCTTCTTTGGTATGCTAACTTTTTTCATCATGAAAGGCTTGTCATCAACTGGAAGTTAAAAAAAACACAAAAAATATATATTTTATAGTCATCCATCAACTTAATCACAAATACACATCACATGCATCACACACATATATTAAATACTAGCATTAAAGACCCATCGTTGCCGGGTCATAGTGCTAGTGCATGTATATATGTGTATATATATGTGTACATATTACATGTACATCTATATATATACATCTACACATAAAATACAAAATACAAAGTTATATCTTGATATCGCTAGTGATAACAATACTCAAAATATATAACAGACTGGAATTGTAGGCCCGTGTCTTGCAATTTCGATCAATTGGATCTGTATAGAAGTGTGGCTACAATCCAGCCGACCTCAACTTCTGGGTGGGGGCTGGGGGGCATTTAAAATTTTTTTCCGGGACGTAGGACGTCCCAGATATAAAGGTAAAAGTAAAATATTTCCACTTTGCAAGTTCAAGTTGAGTACTCCCTTGCACGCTCCGTTGACTCGAACCTTGCTTCTATTGTGGCGAATTTACCGCCTCTGATTAGATACCTTTCATAGTTGCAGCAAGACACTTTTCGAAGGTGCTTTCTTCCATGTAATTTCTTTATTACCCACCAGGGGCTACGAAGAATGGCGGACATAACAAAACATGGGGGACATAGAACAATATGATTAAATTTATGAGCAAATGAATATTAAAATGAAAATGATAATATGAAAGCGATGCTAATGGCCCCCTCCGCCAGCATCACTTACCTGTCCTTTTGTTTTCACTGTCACCTGAATGTTCATTCGCAATATGAAGACCCTCCATATCCATTCTTACTCCGAAACTGTCCTCCATACTTTCCACGAATTCATCGCTCATTCTTGTATCCTTCACCTCCCAATTCTCCCTCTCACACCTCAACACAAACTCATCTATATTCTTCTTTTCCAGCACTGCATATCTGGTCCCATCCATTTCATACCATTCATACTCCTCCATTACCCTTTTAACTTCTTTCTGTTCAGTCACGATATAAATGTTCGGCCTGGGTTCGTTTTCAAACTCTTGTCTGTCTGTATTATTATTTTTCTTTTGTTTTCTTGTTGGAGGGGAGCGGGTGGGTTCACTGTCTGCAGAGGAAGGGTGGGATTCAGAGGGTGCGGGTGGTGTTGGGGTGGGTTGGGGCTTTGCACAGTTTTTCTTTTTCTTTCTTTTTCTCTTTTTTCTTCCTTCTTCCCACTCTTGTTGCATCTCCTCTTCTTCTGTCGTTTCTTTTTCCGTTTGGTTCTCTTTGGTTTCTTCCTCTTTTGGGGCTTCCGCGACGATTTCCTTTTCTTTTTCCTTTGGTGGGGGAGGGCAGTAGGCTCTTATGTGACCCCTCTGGCCACACTTGTAGCACCTGGGCGCCCTACCCTCCACCCACACTCTCATAATAATATTCCCAGTTTTTATACTGTCCGTAAGCTTTTCTATAACTTCCGCCTCCGTCTGTATGTTCATTTCTAGTGTGGCACCTCTCACGCCTTCATATTTCATAATGGCATGGAGGATGTCCACTTTATCTTCATTTCCTTTGATAACCGCAGCCGTTATTAATTCGCCCTCTAGGTGTGGAGGTATTCCCACCACCCTAATTCTGGTGGTCCTTCTATTCAAATACGAGGGGAACAAGTAAATCTTTTCTGTACTCACCACCTTGGCTGCTATATTCCTGGCTGCTTTCTCACTTTTAAATTGTACCGTTATGGTTCCATATTCTAATCCTTTTGTCATGTACACAATTTCTTCTCCTGTCTGTTTGAGAGCCTCTTCAATTGCTTCCATGTTAATCACTTCCATTTTTCTACCTCCATTCATAAATACTTTATATTTAATGGTTCTACGATGGAACCAGTCTCCGCGCCCTGCTGGAGGCAGCAGCTCGACCTCTCCGTTCTCGTCCTCCTTCATGAACTCCTGGAAGCCCGTCAACTTAGCCAGGTCTATCTCTTTTTCTGTTGACTTCTTCGTTATACCTGCGTAGGTGCTTTCCATTTTTTCCACCGCCAACTCCTCCTCAGATGTCGACGAATTTTCAGAGAAATTTCTCCCTTCCATCTCATCCGTTTGGTAGAGGCGGCTCATAGTCGCCTCAGACCGAAAAACGGCCTCCCGAACCGAATAAGTGCAACGCGCAGAACCAGTGAAACGCGAAACCGCATCAACGACGTTCAAAATTTCACAACAACAACTATTCACTTTTTGTTCTTTTTTCTTTTTTAACCGAATTTCACAGAGCGCAAAAAAAACACGTCCATTCAATCTTCTTTTTTCTCTACATTGTATACTTTATAGACAATAGTCTTTTCTTTAATTTAATTTTTTATTATCCATCTGGACTATTCCATTTCTGCACGCTAATTTTATTTTTAATTTATTCCCATTCATGTGAAACCACTTATTCAAGTTCAAGTCATTGATGCAATTTTATACCAATTGCTATTTTTACTTTTTTTTAATGTTACGATTATATTATACTTTAGTTTGATTTTAATTATTACTTACTACATATAATTCAATTGTTATTATTATTTTTATTGTTAAAGTGAAAGTATCTGACATAAAATAGAGAAATGTTTTTGTTTCACTTTTAACACATAATACTGAAATAGTGGAGAAGATATATTGCTATGGGCTCGCTCTAGGCAAGAAGTTGAACATTTTTTTGCCCATGAAACTACATGGACCCTAAGTAAGGCATGTGTAAAATTTGAATGAAATTGGTTGTGTAGTTCTCAAGTTTTAGGGAAACACACAGATAGACAGACAGACAGACACACATTCTCAGTTTTATATATATAAAGATTGAAGAGCACATTCTGCATGATATTTTTTAATTCGATAATTTATTATAAACAAATTATTGATCTACAAAATGATGTCTTAATCAGAATTTGTTTGTGTTACAGAACATTTTTCTAACTTGTTTTCAAAAGCTTGTCTCAATACACAGGGTGTAGACAATATATTTGTATACATCTCTTCTTATGGTGTATATTTGTAGGGTTGACAATCCCCTAAACATATCATGTGCTATGGCCATTCAATCTTAAATAAAAACAGACCATCAGAAGACAGATCTATAAATAGATTACCTACAACTGAAACATTGAGATGAGCTTTTTCTTATGTGTCCTGGTGCATAAGAATACGTATTCATTCTTAGAAATGTATCTTATGCTGAAAGATGATAATAATAATAATGGGAGATGTTTGATCAGTTGTCAGGATTTCGTTGAAGTAGAGGAAAACAACTCTTGGGGTGGTATGTAAAAAATGCAATAAAACCATTGCTGAAACATGTGATGAAGTCTGGCATCATCAAAACTGATAATAGTGTAAAGAAAGAAACATAAATAGGAAAAGAATACAAAAAAAAAGAAAAAGAAATAGCATGGGGCAAAATGTATAGTCAGTTTGCAAGATATACAAACTCCTTCAAGACAATTACAGAAGACAGTTGTTCTGGATGTGAAGGTGTCACTGGAGGATAGAAACTGAAGCACTCATATCCGTTGCACTAGAACAAGTATTGAGGAAAAACAATGTGAAGTATAGGACTGACAACACAACTGAAAGTGATAAATGCAGAATGTGTAGTGAGAGGGTTAAACAGTAGGGCACATTGTTAGTGAATGCCTGAAATTAGGACAATGCAAATACAAAAGACATAACAATGTGGCAAGAATGATCCATTGGGAGCTTTGTGGAAATTATGGTGGCCCATAAAGACCAAAAATGTGCTATGACCAAATCCCAGAAAAATTTAGTGAGAATGAAGATTGCAAAATCTTGAGATGCAGCGATTCAGTCTGATCAACAAACTAGACACGGGAAACCTGACACTGTTGTTGCGATCAAGAAAAAAAAAAAAGAAAACATGCATGATAATCAACATAGCATGTCCCTGATGACAACATGATCAAAGAGAAAGAAGAAAAGTAAACAACTATGATGAACTGAAGTGGGAAATATGCAGAGAAGGGATGTGAAACCAAAACTAATTGGTGCACATGGAAGTATCAGCACCCAACTATCAACATGGCTGAAAAAGATTTGTAGAAATGTATAGGTAGAACACCTACAAAAATCAGCATTGCTTAGAACTGCAATTGTTCTCTGCAATAAAGAAGTGTCATCTTAGTCTGCTAACTGTGGGCAGCTGACAACTTCCATTATACCAAACAAAATAAGCTGAGAGTCTTCATCAAACAATAATAATAATAGACCAGATATTGTGACAATGCAATACTTCTGTAAAATTATTTGGAAAATTAAGTAAACATAATGGCCTTGAGATAGAAGTTTCAAAAATGTGGTATCTAAGAGCAGTAAGTGTACCTGTAATCATTGGAACCTTGTGGACAATACCAAATGGCACTCTTAGACACTCTGTTCAAATACCAGGAAACTTCAAGGCAACAGAACTGCAAAAAATTGTTCTCATAGGTACTGCCAACATTCTTAGAAAAACATTGTCAACTTGAAAACACCTGATTCTTTTAAAATTCTATCAAAGCTGAAATATTACAAATTTAACAGAATCTAAGTTCTCAGATTCTGGCATCCTTCCCATACACTACATCATCACTAATTATATATAACACCTGTTGTAGAATGTGTAACTTGCTATTCTTTGAAGTGTCTGGGAGAAACTCAGAACAGTTCATATAAAAGACACCAACAATAACATAAACAATACTAACAACAACAATAACAACAATAATAATAATAGTAATGATGAGCTCCATGCTGAATAACAACATGGATGTGCTACACCGAGCTCTCACTAATCTAATAACATTGGTGGAATGGATAAAGGAACCTGTGAACTAGATGATCTAGAAAATCAGGAAGTCAAGCAAATGGAAGTTTCCAGGAAAAGATAAAATTCTTAACTTCTGGTTGAATGCCTTCCCAGAGGGCCATAAACTACTAACAAAACTTTACAACAATGTTTTGCAACAACCTAGTATGATTCCCTCTTGGCTACTTAATGGTGTTACATTCCTACTTCCAAAATATGAAGAAACAAATGAACCAAAAAATTATAGTCCCATAACCTGCTTAACAACAATGTATAAATTGCTAATATCTGTCTTGACTAAATAGTTTTTTAATAGAAAGTGGCATATTCTCTAATGAGCAAAAATGATGTAAACGTGGGTCCTATGTAAGATCAGCTACTCATCAATAAGATGATCTTGAAAGATTGTCACAAACGATACAAAAACTTGTTGATAGCCTGGGTAGACTATAAAAAGGCTTTTGATAGTCTACCACGTAGTTGGTTTAAGAAATGTCTGGAAATGTATAAAAAGCACCTACTCTGTGAAACTTCTTGTCTGAAAGTATGAGATCATGGAGAACCACACTGAGTTTGAACAGTGACAATGAATCTCTCAATGCTGGAGATGTAAGAATATCATTTTCCAGGGTGACTCTCTATCACCACTCCTCTCTTGTCTAGCCTTAATACCTCTCTCAATGTTGCTCGATGATGCAAAATAAGGCTATAAAATGCTTGATAAAAATATGAATCACTTCTTTTACATGGGTTATTTAAAGCACTTTGCAAAAGATGACCAACGACCACAGGGCTTACTAGCAACTATTAAGTAATTCAGTGATGACAACAGGATGCAATTTGGCCTTGATAAATGTGCAAAATAATTTGCAAAAACCTGGACCTGCCCATGATAAAAACTGGTGGGAACACAAAGCATCCCCAGTGCTTGAAAATGATCACATCTCACTCCTCTGGAACTTCACCATTCAAACTGACAGAAAGATATATGCAAATAGGTCAGACACTATATTGAAAGACTTCAGACAAAAATCATGCTTCCTTATTGATATAACTGTCCCAATGGACAAAAATGTATCTGTCAAGAGCTACCAAAACCTGAGTAAGTATAAAGATCTTGAAATAGAAACTGGAAAAATGTGGAATCTCAAGACTATAACAATACCTATTGTCATAGGTGCTCTAGGAATGATAGCAAAAGGGGCTGATTCTTACCTAGTTCAGATACCAGAAACTTTAAAATAGCAGAAATTCAAAAGATAATGGTCATGGGAATTGCCCATATCCTGTGTAAAATATTGTCTATGTAATCTCAAATTTTAAAACAAACTTATAATTTTCTTATGGTAATATTCATTAAGTCTGAATCAAACTTCTTTTATATGCCTGTCAGTGTCTTCTTAAATCCATTCATCACATGGCTGTTCATATTACTTGAAATCATTAGGCTATTGCCACTGTTTAAACCCGATCTGTGAATATGCTTGAACTAGAAGAGGGTACCTAGAACAAATATTGCAGTGAAGCCTGCAACTTCATCCCTGTTCATCTTCCTCATAGAAAAATGGCTCACCTTTCTTTCTTTCACCGTTATAGCAATGGCATTCTAGCATTCATAAGTATTCTAATTTTAAGGTCACTAAACCTAGGGACTTTCCCTTGATACCTAGAGCTTCAAGAAAGAAGAATTTCAATAGCAAAGGACAAAATCCTTTCAAGTTTACACTGAGTCAATCTACTGGTTGTTTAGTTCTTAATACCCTGGATCTATTCTGAATAAAGTCTAATTTCAAATACAGAGAATTCGCTACTCCCAGAAAGCATTTTTTCTAATTCTAGTAGCATGGGGAAAATACACTCTCTTCATTTAGAATAATGGCCAGTGATAAGAAGGACGTCTTACTACAATATACATGATAAACTTACATCGCTACATAAATTGGTATTACGTTTTCTGTTATCTTCAATATTGGATAATGAAGGACAACTAGAGGTAAGACATTGTGTTGTAACAGTACTAAGTGATGCTAACATAGAGAAATGAAGAAAAAGTTGCTGTTATTGCTAATGCCACCACCACCACCACCACCATCACTACTACTATTCATGTTTAAAAAAACAATTAAAAACATCCATCAAATTGTTCAAGGTGAATAAAAGTTGTATGAGAATGTCTTATCTGTATTTACATTTCCTAATATTGCTTATTTCTGGAATGTGTGTATATCTGGCCTTATAGGTAAACCTGTCAATGCCTTTACAGAAATTGGGGTCTATATAGTATGAAGTACAAACAGAGTCCCAAATTTCAGAAATAATAGAAAAGAGAATTCCAATAATAAAATCCAAAAAATAATTACGCTTTAATCGTTGGTAGTAATCTCTGTCTTTGTTTCCCTTTAATTTCTTGGAGGTAGCAGCGGTTTTCTCTGATAAGTAACATTTTCCATTTCCTTTGGTTATTTCAAATGATAAACAACTTTCATCAGACAGACATCTTTTTGCACATTCATCTGCTGTTACATCTTCCTTATCCAACAATGTTTTCCCAGGTACATCCAGAGCTGCATCTTTTATTTTCACAAAATGGAGCTGAGGATCTAAAGTTAAAGCAAACTTTAGGTTTAGTAAACTAACAACAACAATTTCTAACATTAAAAGTAGGCCAAATTTTTAGGTAAGAGCTGGTCAATTAAATTAGCCTCTACACTTAACTGATAGCTTATTTTATTAACTTAGAATGAGCAATGTTCACATCAACGAGATTTAAACTAAGAAATATAATTGCCAGAACAAATACCACAACATATTTTATCTGATGTTTGAATGATTCTGTCAATACATTACCCTTATTAACAAGAATAATCATAATCATTGTTGAAGTTACCAATATTAATGATAGTGGTTCCTAACTTAAACACAAGGCCACAGATCCTACAGTGAGGATACACGAAAATTTATCAACCTCTGTTCTTGAATAGTGCTTGTTTAATCAACCTCAGAAGTATAAAAAGTGAAGTACATCTTGGTGGGATTTGAGCCAAGAATGTAAAAGTATATAACTAAATATGGTTAGTCACTCTACTGATTTTATAGTGTTTTGCCTTGGAAAACTAAAATGATCTGACTTTCATCTTCATCAAGTAAATAATATAAATATGTAGTAAATGTGAATGCTCACAACTTAATATAGTAAGCAAAGAAATTTGAATTCACCAAACTTAAACTTTCAGTGATAGGAAGAAAAATGCAATTCATATTTATAAGGTTGTCTCTTCTGAATTTATTTATTAGACTATCCATTTTAATGATCAATTATGGTAAAATTATAGTTGATCACAGTATTTTTATTTTACGATTTAAAGTAAAGTAGCCAATTTTCTATTTGTTTTCCATAGAGAAGGTAATTCTGAGTATTTTTCCATAGTTGTTCTTTTAGTATAAATTTGGATTGACTGGTGTGAGTCAATGATCAGTTCATGTTACATAGACATTTAGAAAGCCATGAATATCACAATCTCTTTCTCTAATTATGTTTAGTCATGAACAAAAGAATACATAATTGATTACAATTAGAAGATATTTATGTTTTAATAAGCTATCCCTGGCAGAAACCACTTAGCCATGAATTTCTCAGGTCACCTTCCCTCCTAAATGTGAGATTAAAGTGGTTCTTGTCCAGCCTGAGCAACTCTGGGTTAATATGAATGTTTCCTACTGTAACAGATATATTAACATTGGCTCAAATAGTGTCCATCACCATCACCAAGACCACCCAAAGGCCAGGTGGTGGTGTTGAATAAGGCAATAAATTACACCAGAAGATAAACTGTGTGAAATATTTTAGCTTGCAATAATAAATCCAAAATTTACCAGTCACTGTGGAACACCTTATGTGGACATGTAACATGTTAGAACTATAAATAATATCTCCCTCAATCATTCCCAACCATCTTTAAAAAGAGTATTTCATATTATTTAATGCAATCCTCAGAATTTCAGATGTAGTATGCAGGATCAAATCTGATCTGGGCAATGGGACTGGTGGATGTTCCACTCGAGCAATCCATTGAGATTTAGTGGAGGGATAGAGTGCTGACATTCTTAGGGCTGTTCTGAGTATTGATGAACAACAAACTGCAAAGTTGTGTTTCAGAGGACATTTTGTCAGAGAATACTATGGACAACTTTCTGAAGGTCTTGGCTTGGCAGAGCTACCAAAGGACTCCAGTCATATAAGTACCATCAGAAAGGCCTGTTTGAGATTCAGGCAATAAAACAAAACCATTTTGCATGCACTCATTCAACGTCCAAGTATTGCTGATTTATGGAGTTATATAAATCTATCGTTGTTGTATGGGGGATAGATTTGACTGTTAGTCAAGTCCATCATGAAGATTGTCCCATGACCTCCTGTAACCATCAGAGAAGGCAGTTTTCCTCTGTCTAGTAGCTATACAAAAAGAGGGTGTTTGGTGAGAAAAGTTGAATGGTCAAATGACATTGACTTTCCACATTGGTAAACATCCACGTCTATATTTTTTAAGTTTCACTTGTAAAGAAGGTAAGGATGACATGGTAGGAATTGACTTCAAGTGAAATTATTGAAATGAAGGTGAAATTAGCAAAAAATGGCAAGAGTGGATGGAGACCTGAGTGCATAAAACTTGGTCAGTGTACAATAATTGGAGAGGACACTAATCCTTGGATTTCAGGATGATCTTCAATGACAGGTTTCTTCAATTGGTCCTAGATATAGATTCTGCTAGATTTAAGGGGGTTGTATCATCATCCTCATCTTATTTTCAATGTATACATGGGCACTAATTAGAGAGTTGAACGATATGCTTTACAGTATGGTTTTTTTGGGCATCAGTTCAAATGAAACGAAAGTTAACTTTGCCTTTCATCCTTGAGGGTGCCAATGTCATAAAGGACCAGTCAAATTATAAGGTTGATTGTGATGACAATACCTGTCCATCAAAAATTGTTGGCTTAATATTAGTAATATTGTTATAATCAAGGGTGGAGAAATGAGAGGGAACAAAAGAAGCACAAGTTCGTTTCAGAGGATTGTAGAGCCTTAAATTGTACTGAGTTTTGGATGATGATATAAAATATGGGTGAGAAAGATCAAGTAAGAAATTTTTAAAAAGTGTATCAAGATGAGGTGAAGTATAGCTAATGAGTTGATAAGTTTACTTAGCAAGAATGTTGTATTGGGTAGAGTTTTGTGAGTGTGGTTAAAAATCTGCTTCACAATGAATCCTTGTGGATGAAAATTACTGGATGGAAATTTTTTAGAATACATCTGGTGACAAGTTTCTAGCCTTCAATTTCTTGGTCATCAAACTTAATCCATCACCAAGTTTAATAGCATTATCAGGCTTTTTGGTTATATTATTGGAATCCACTACATTGCAAGCATCTGAAGAAGTCTCTGGTCTGAGGATTCCTTCCTCTCTTCTTCCCACCAGCTGCAAACACCATGGAAATAGTAATGGTGCCAGCCAGTATTCTTTTCACAAAGGCATTTAACAGAAAAATTTAACAAAATTACTTAAAGAGAGGCAATATGAAGGAATGGATTTATGTTACCGTTACAAGAAGACGCTACTGGAGTCCATTTGTTGTCTTTTTCACATATTGACTTTAGCTGTACTCCATCTGAGCAAGTATAGAGTACTTCAGATTTATAGGCAGTAGTTTTGTAGGACTTTGATGTACCAACAATATCTTTGGGAGGCCCACAATTAATACTTGAATAAGCTGAAATTGAAAAAAGAAATTGATATCATTTGTGAGTATATGTCAGGAAGAGGGTGAAAATGAGGAGATAATGACATATTTAGGACAAAATATATTGAGTGAACCAAATTGAAGTAATTTGCACATAGATACAAATACAAATATACATACATACACATGCATGTACACACACACTCAACACAAAGGCACAGTGATGGTAAAATTCAGGCAAATTCTTTTTTGATCATTCTGTGATAACACTGCTTAGCTTACTGGATTAACAAGTGGTAATAAAGAGATAATCAGAATGAACTGTTATCTTCATCTTCATTGTCATTTAACGTCCATTTTCCATGTTGGCATGGGTTGGATGGTTTTACCAGGGCTGGCAAGCTGGAAGGTTGTACCAGACTCTAGTATTATTTGGCATGATTTCTATGCTTGAATGTACTTCCAAACACCAACCACTCCAAGGGTGTAATATGTGCATTTACATGCCACTGGCAGGGGTGCAATTTGCATGACACCAGTATCTGCTGTAATTACAATTTCACTTGGTTTGATGGGTCTTCTTCTCAAGCACAGCATAATACCAAAAATCTTGGTCATTTGTCATTGCCTCCATGTGGCCCAATACTTGAAGCATGCTTTTTACATGCCACTAGCATCGGCCACCTTGCCTCCATGAAGCCCAACACTAAAAAAGTACTTTTTATGTATCACAAGAAGGGGTGCCAGTTATGTGACACCAGCATCATCCATGGCTATGATATCACTAAGCTTGACAGCTCTTATCAAGCATGCTGTATCGCCAAAGGTCTTGGTCACTAAGTCATTGCCTCAGTGAAGTCCACATTTCAAAGATCATGCTTCACCACCTCATTCCATATCTTCCTGGGTCTACCTCTACCACAAGTTCCCTCCACAGTTAGAGATTAGCACTTCTTCACGCAACTGTCCTTGTCTATACACACCACTTGACCATACCAGCACAGTCATCTATCTCTTGCACACCATATCTGATGCCTCTTATGCCAAACTTTTCTCTCAAGGTGCTTACATTTGAACATGAACATTGACATTACACATCCAGCAAAGTATATTAGCTTCATTCCTTTCAAGTCTATACATGCCCTTGGCTGTCACAGCTCACGTTTCACTGGTGTATAGCATAGCTGCTTGCACACAAGCATTATACAGTCTGCCTTTCACTCTGAGGGAGAGGCTCTTTGTTGCCAGCAGAAGTAGGAGCTCTCTGAACTTTGCCCACCCTATTCTTATTCTTGCAGCTATGCTCTCAGAGCATTCCCTTCTGCTACTAACTTGGTCACCTATATAACAGAAGCTATCTACTACCTCTAACTTACCAACCTGGCAGGTGATGGAGTCTATTTTCTGTACATTTTTGGTGTTTATTGTACCCATGCACCTTCTCCACACAAAACCTATACTCCTAGTCAACTTTCCTCTGAGATTGCTGCACCTCTTATGTGTCCATAGCTTGCACTGAGGACATCTTATGGAGTTTCTACAAATAACTTCCCTACAGATCGAGCAGGACCATCTACCTGAAGGCATTTGTGATTTGTCTGCCCTCCTATACTTACTAAGACTTTAGTTTTTGTTAGGTTAACTCTAAGGCCCTTTGATTCCATACCATATCTCCATGTCTGAAATTTCTTGTCTACTTCTGGTAGTGATTCAGGTATAAGAGCAAGGTCATCAAAATACAAGAGCTCCGAGGGGCAGCCTGTCTTGAATTCCTGTTATTGCCAGGGGACCTATGATGAACAAGAGTGGGTTGAGAATTGATCCTTGGTAAACCCCTACTTAACTCTGAATTCCTTGCTTAACCTTCACCTTACTGACAGCATCCCTGTACATAGCCTGTCCAGCTCTCACCAACTACTCATCTATCCCTAGCTTCCTGACTGATCACCAGATAATAGAGTGGGGGGTCTCTGTCAAAGGCTTTCTCCATATCAATGAAAGCCAGGTATAGGGGTTTATTTTTGGCTAGATATTTCTCCTGCTGTTGCCTAACTAGGAATAGAACATCAGTTGTGCTCCTGCCTGGCACAAATCTGAACTGTATCCCATCTACTCTAATTCTCTCCCTAATTAATTGAGATATGACCCTCTCCAGATAGTTGGTCCCTCAGTTGGGTCAATATTAGGCACACTTTCCTTCTCCCATTCATTCTCCACATCTAGCACCTTTTTATAATGGCATTTCCAAGTCTCTTTCTTTGCAGAATCATTAAATGCAAGTGCACCATCATCCATGCAGACACATTTCTCTCCTATGACATCACAATTTTCTCTCATACACTGTCTTACAATCTGAAACACTTCAAGTCTTTGGTCTTCACATCACTGAACATAGGCAAACTTCTTTTTTTCTGCTTCTTCCTTGGCTAGATATACCTGTCTCCTAGCTTCCCTTCTGGTTATCTGATGCAGTTTTCTGCTACTCCCACTCTTTCAGTCCTTCAAGGCCTGTTGCTTTGCTCTAATAGCCTTGTCTAAAGCATTGTTCCACTACCACATCAACCTAGGTCATAATCTTCCAACTCTCCACTTCTACTGCAATCTCCCTCAGTACCCTCATTATTAATCCCTCACTCTTCCTGAACTATCTTTTCTCCTCTCACCATTTCCTGTCTTAATAACCCCATAACTCCACTGACCTTCCTACACCACCCCACATGGGTATATAATGACTTGAAATTAATGAAAATACATATAAAAAAGAAAGAATATTGAAATTTAAAATCTCTAAAACATACAATACAGTTAATTTTTTGCGAAAAACATATAAAACTGTACTACACGAAGTTCAAAAAATATATAGAGAGAAAATGGAAAAAATCAGTTGAAAACTGCATAAATTTTTAGAGAAAAACCCATGTAAAAGACTGTTTTTCATGGTTTAAGCAAGAGCTCTGGGCAAAATGTTATATTGCATGATGATTCTTAGCACATAAGTAATGTGTGTGTAAAGTTTGGTGAAAATCGGTTGAAAACTGTAGAAATCTATACGTACTACACAATCAGAGACACAAACATCCTTTGTTGAGAGAACATACAAATACCACAATGACAAAGCTATTTATGCACAACAAAATTGAAATACACTGAAATCAATTTTTAGGTATATGTGACATAACTGAATTTAAACACACTGGGTGAATAAAATTTAAGAATAACTAAATTATTTTTCAGGTAGAACGTACAAAAACTGTAACATCAGAAATTTTTACACAACTAATTTATATGCAAGGAAGTCAATTTGCAGACAGAACTTACAAACCCCGTTTGTGTGCCTAAAGCTCTAGAAGAAAATAGCTTGAGTGAAAAAACTTGAACTGCTTTAGGATAGCTTTTTCCTAATGCATGACTGCTCAGTGGTGTGGTTAAAATCTCATTGGTTAATTATAAAGGTTTATCGGCTGTATACACATGCACAACTGCTCGTACAACGTTCTTTGATAGAGGGAGAAATGTAAATAGTGTATTTAAATAGATGGAGTGCCAAAAATTTAAAATAAGTAATGTTGTAGGGAGAACATGAAATACCATAAAGACAAAGATATTTATGCACAACAAAATTGAAATACACTGAAATCAATTTTTTGGTAGATGTGGCAAAACTGAATTTAAAAACACTAGATGAACAAAAATTAAAAATAACTAAATTATTTTTCTGGGAGAATGTACAAAAACCATAACAGCAGAGATTTTAACACACAACTAATTGAAATACAAAGAAATCCATTTGTAGACAAAAGTTAGTGTGTGGGTGAGAGAGAGAGAGAGAGGGAGATAGATAGATAGAGAGAGAGAGAGAGGGAGATAGATAGATAGATAGATAGATAGATAGAGAGAGAGAGAGAGAGAGAGAAGGAAACAGACATAGACTAAAAGAGAGGAACTATTGTGGAGGTTGCAAGAGAATAGTGTATTTAAATAGATGAAGTGCAAAAAATTTTAAATAAGTAATGTTGTAGGGGAATGTACAAATACTGCAAAGACAAAGATTTTTAAACATGAAAAAATTGAAATACACTGAAGTAAATTTTTAGGCAGAATTGGAAAAGCTGAATTTAAACACAATGGGTGAACAAAAATTTAAAATAATCATGGTGAACATACAAAAGCCATCACAGAGATTGTTACTCATGACCAATTGAAATACATGGAAGTCAATTTGTAGACTAAAGCTAGTAAGTACTGAGATAAAGATAGAGAGAGAAATAGAGAGAGAGAGAGTGAAAGAAACAGACACAGACAAAAAGAGAGGAACTATTAGAGAGTGAGAGAGAATATGTGTAAGCAAGAGAAATGGAGAATGAGAAAAAGAGAAATAAGAAAGAAATAAACAAAGAGAAAAAAGAGAGCAAATCGGTTGAAACCTGTTGAAATGCATATGTATTACACACAAACATCCTTTGTCTTATATCTAAAGACTAGCTTAAAAGCTGCACTCTGTGCAAAATTTTAAGCTAGCTCTGGCTAAGGGTAAATTGGGCCTGTGTCCCCAAACCACAAAGAGCTAAATAGCATGACTATAATTTATTTATAATGACTATATGTTCTGATGATGTTTAATCAGAGGTAAAAGATGGATGAGAATTAATTCTGTAATGCAATCATTTTATTGTTCCAGTCCCAAGCTGAAATCTAACTGTTGGCCAGTTCGTCCCAAAGTCCTTATCTCAATGTAAAATTAATGAAGCAATGCTATTTATCTGACATCATCTGACAAACATTAACCAGGATGGTGTGAATCAGCCAAACTTTATCTGCAAGAAGTAGTAAGCCAAATGTTTTTGAATCAGATCCCAAAACCAGATGTTAAAGAACTAAATGAAGATGCAAATATTCAATCCTGGGATCATTCAGATTCCCCAAGCTATAATATGTCTTTGTAGAGCGAATGTAGACTGAGATACAAGGGTCCCAGACAGACAGAATTTCGCTTTTATTCTAATAGATATTTAATATATTTAATCTGTCTAATTTGTTTATTTACATATTTGCCTCTGTATACATATATACATGTATATATTGCACAAACACATGTATGTATATGTAAATAATACACACAAACACACAGATACATGCAAGTACATGCATAATAAAATAAAATGAAAACACTCTACTGACCTGGGTTAATGACATAAGTATCCCAATCCTTTTGATCTGGTTGAAGGTCATGAGTCAGGTGAGTCGCATCACTTTGATCACAGAACTTAGCTTTCTCATTATACTCATAAGAGTTACATCCTGGAGTTTGATGACAAGCATGGTCACACTCCTTTACGGTCACATTTTCCAGCCGTTTAAATGTATCTTCTCTTGGTATGGAAGTTTTTTCAAATTTTAAAATATCTTTATCAGCTAGATAAAAAAAGAAAGAAAACAAGAATTACATTTCATAAAGTAATTGAGGTAATCAGAGTAAGTGACAGAATACTTAAGATTAGAATAGTGCTTCATCATAGATTAGCAACCATTATATCGGCCTATGCCCCTCAGCCAGGGCTACCCGATGGACAGAAAGACAGTTTCTATGACACCCTACTGTAGACCACCTCATTGATGAACGACAGGGACCTTCTCTTTGTGGCTGGTGATTTCAATGGGCATGTTGGACGACATGCTGGTGGCTTCCATGGCGTACATGGAGGCTATGGTTATGGTTCCCGCAACGAGGAGGGAACTAGGCTGCTGGAGTTCTGCGATGCAAATAGTCTTATGGTTTGCAACACTAACTTCAGGAAACCGACAAGCCACCTGGTCACCTACCGATTGGGCCGGCATACTAGCCAAATCGACTACATCCTTGCCAGAAAAAGGGAAAGATGGCTGCTTATAAATGCCAAAACCTTCCCAGGCGAAGAATGCACCCCACAACATAGACTGGTAGTTAGTGACTTTAGGATCAGGACTAAGAGGGCAACTAGAAGACGACCAACATGGAGAAGAAGGGTCTGGAAGCTTAAAGACCCTGTGAATGGACAGAGATTTAGAGATATGTTACTTGATGCCTTTGACGAAATGGAAGGGGGTATAGCTACACATGGGGTAGAAGACAACTGGACGCTTCTGAGGGACAACCTGCTGAAAGCCACTGACCAGATCTGTGGCTGGTGCAAAGTCCCCTTAAGACCCAAAATAACGTGGTGGTGGAACAATATTGTTGACAGGGCTATTAGACAAAAGAAACAGGCTTGGAAGGCCTGGAAGAACGGTGGTAGCAGGGAAGTGTATCAGACTGCTAGAAGAGAAGCTAGGAGACAGGTCTATCTAGCCAGAGGGGAAGCAGATAAGAAAAAGTTTGCCAATGTCCTGCGCCATGAGGATGAAAGACTTGAGGTATTTTGTGTTGCAAGACAGTGTGTGAGAGAGAATCGTGACGTGGTAGGAGAGAAATGTGTTCGCAAGGATGACGGTTCACTTGCGCTAAATGAGGATGCAAAGAGAGAGGCTTGGAGACGCCACTATGAAAGGTTGCTGAATGAGGAAAATGAATGGGATAAAGAGAGTCTGCCAAATGTCGACCCAACAGAGGGACCAGCAATCCGAGTTAACAGTTCCTTAGTAGTTAAGGCAATTACAAGCATGAAAACAGGGAAAGCCCCAGGCCCATCAGGAATTACTGCAGAGATGCTCAAAATATCTGGTAGTGTCGGCTATAGCATAGTCACCCATATAGTTAACCAGGTGATACACGAAGGAGTCATACCCAATGACTGGTGTAGCAACATAATAGTCAACTGCTACAAAGGTAAAGGTGATGCCCTAGATACAAATAACTACAGGGGCATCAAGCTGCTGGATCAGGTAATGAAGGTTACGGAGAGGGTTATAGCCCAATTAATTAGAGAGAGAGTTAGCTTAGATGAGATGCAGTTTGGGTTCATGCCAGGGAAAAGTACTACTGATGCTATATTCCTGGTAAGACAGCTGCAGGAGAAATACCTAGCCAAAGATAAGCCCCTGTACCTGGCTTTTGTTGACATGGAGAAAGCCTTTGACAGGGTCCCCCGATCTCTTATCTGGTGGTCAATGAGGAAACTAGGGATAGATGAATGGTTAGTGAGAGCTGTGCGAGCCATGTACAGAGACGCTGCTAGTAAGGTGAGGGTTGGCAACGAGTACAGTGAAGAATTCCGGGTAGAGGTTGGGGTCCACCAAGGTTCAGTCCTCAGTCCCCTCCTATTTATCATAGTCCTTCAGACAATAACGGAGGAATTCAAGACAGGATGCCCCTGGGAGCTCCTCTATGCTGATGACCTTGCTCTAATTGCTGAGTCACTATCAGAACTGGAGGAGAAGTTTCAGGTGTGGAAACAAGGATTAGAATCGAAGGGCCTTAGAATCAACCTAGCCAAAACCAAAGTCCTAATATGTAGGAAGGTGGACCAATCACAAACGACTTCAGGTAGATGGCCCTGCTCGATCTGTAAAAAAGGTGTAGGTAGAAACTCTATAAGGTGCACCAAGTGTAAGCTATGGACACATAAGAGGTGCAGCAATGTCAAAGGAAGGCTAACTAGGAAAATAGTTTTTGTCTGTGGCAGATGCTCAGGAGCAATAAACACTGGAAATGTGCAGAGACCAACTTCTACCACGTTCCAGGGAGACAAACTAGAAGTAGTTGATAGCTTCCACTACCTAGGTGACCAAGTCAGTAGCAGGGGTGGGTGTGCTGAAAGTGTAACGGCTAGAGTAAGAATAGCCTGGGCAAAGTTTAGAGAGCTCTTACCCCTACTGGTGACAAAAGGCCTCTCGCTCAGAGTAAAAGGCAGACTGTATGATGCATGTGTACATACAGCCATGCTACATGGTAGTGAAACATGGGCCGTGACTGCTGAGGATATGCGTAAGCTCACAAGAAATGAAGCCAGTGTAATGTCAGTGTTCATAATCGACAGAGTGTAAGTACCTTGAGAGAAATGTTGAACCTAAGAAGCATCAGTTGTGGTGTGCAAGAGAGACGTTTGCGCTGGTATGGTCATGTGATGAGAATGGCTGAAGATAGTTGTGTGCAAAAGTGCTACACCCTAGCAGTTGAGGGAACCTGTGGAAGAGGTAGACCCAGGAAAACCTGAGATGAGGTGGTGAAACATGACCTTCGAACTTTAGGTCTCACCAAGGAAATGACTAGAGACTGAGACCTATGGAAGTATGCTGTGCGTGAGAAGACCCGGCAAAACTAGTGAGGCCATAACCAGTGGCCCCTACCTGGGACATAGTCAGTCCACCTGTGCATACCTTCCTTCTTGTGACACTTGTGAAGACCTGTTGAGGCAAGTGAAAATCAAACCAAAATCAAACCAAATCAAAATAGATGAACATCAATGGAATTTGTATCTTTGTGGCACATAAGACAACCATCCGAACGTGGCCGTAGCCAGTACCGCATCGACTGGCCTCCGTGCTGTGGGCACATAACAAACACCATCCGATCGTGGTCATTCGCCAGCCTCGTCTGGCACCTGTGTCGGTGGCACATAAAAAAACACCATCCGAGCGTGGCCGTTCACCAGCTTCGTCTGGCACCTGTGTCGGTAGCACATAAAATCACCCACTACACTCTCGGATTGGTTGGCGTTAGGAAGGGCATCCAGCTGTAGAAACACTGCCAGATCTGACTGGCCTGGTGCAGCCTTCAGGCTTCCCAGACCCCAGTTGAACCGTCCAACCCATGCTAGCATGGAAAGCGGACGTTAAACGATGATGATGATGATGATGATGAATCTCACACACACATTAAACATTATTATAGCATCTGGTGCATAATTTAATTTAAAAGGACAATTTATTATAAACAGATAATTGATCCACATAATTACAACTTGGAATTCATGTGAGTTTTAGTACATCTTCAGGCTCATTTGAAAACTTCTTTCAAAGTTTAAGTTGTGTATCATTTGCATATCTTTTTCTAATGGATTAATTTAGTATTGTCTAAGTGCTGATCAGCAGGTGGTTAGCCAGTGTGTCAAGTGTTGTTAAAATTCCTTTAATCTTATAGAAAAGCACACTAGCAGAAGAGGAATGTACATATAATTTATGTACAACCTAAACAATTAGGTGAGCTTCCAAGTACATCTTATGATAAAATAGAATGCACATGAATTTTGAGATGGGTGACTATGCAAAAACATATTCTCATGGACCGATTGTGCTTTTGATAACAAATTGTCTGTATAAAAAATACTGAATTAGATGGCTTTCTAATATTTTCTTTCAAATTCTGATTACATGGTATTTCTATATAATTACATAATATTTGAACACAGAACATTGTTTATAATTAGGTGAGTAAGCTTGTGCTTATGCTAGGTAGATCATTTTCCTGTTCTTGGACACTCCAAATAAAACTATAATAGAGGTGAACTTTCCCCTGTACATTAACTTAAAAGAATAAATAAGTTAAATGAAACTTTTCTTGAAGTTACTGATAGTAAGTCTCACTGTGAAGCCATCAGTTGGAGTGAAGGTTGTTCTATATACCACTAACATAGAAAGGTAGAATTCTTTCAGCAGAGGGCTTGATGGATTTTGACAGTTATAACTAGGCATCATGAATAAAAGCTGGATACGTGTATGCATTTCCTGTTGTGGAAATGCTGGAAGAGTTACAAACTTTAACACTATGCACATTCTGAGAAATGGTGTCTAATACAGGATAAAAAGTTCCTGGTCATGTTCATTGAGACATTTAGGTTGAACTGAAGACAGAATAAATTTGATCCCTCCCTAATTCTGTTTTGGTGTGGAGATGGAAGTTGCTCTGTTTATACTATATTCTCTCTAAAGCCAATCCAAAATAACACCTTGTTGTACTGTAAAAGATGCTATCAAAAATATGTGTAAGCACAAGCATGCCTGTGTGGTAACAAGCTTGCTTCTCAACCACATGGTTGCAGGTTCAGTCCCACTGCATGGAAGCATGGGCAATTGTCTTCTACTGTAGCCCCTGGCTGACCAAAGCTTTGTGAGTGAATTTGGTAGAACGGAAACTGAAAGAAGCCTGTTGTATATAGGTGTGTATGTGTGTGTGTGAGTGTGTTCATCTCCCACCACCACTTGACAACTGCTTGTGGTGTATTTGCAACCCTGTAACTTAGTAGTTTGGCAAAAGAGACTGATAGAATTAGTACTTGGCTTTAAAACATAAATCCTAGAGCTGATTTGTTCAACTAAAACCCTTCAAGGTGTTGCAGCAACATGGACACAATCAAATGATTGCAACAACTAAATGATAAAAGATTTGTGGATAAATTGGAGATTTTTTCAGTAATACTTGCTAAAAAATTTAATATTATATAGCTTGGAAGTAGAAGTGGAAATTCCCATGAAGTCTTCTGATCTACTTCTTAAGTTACTCATGGGGTATTCTTTGTGTAATATCTGACTTAAAGTCTAAAGTAATGTCTACTGAAGCAGTTACCATGAGAGACAGTCATATTGGCTTTTTGGTGCAAAATGCACTCTTGTTTATATCGCTAGTGGGGAGATAAATCCTTGCTATATCCAGCACTGAGATCACTAGATCATTTCAAGCTTTTTTGGTCTTGTCAATGTTGGACACTTGACTGCTACAGCAATATACAGAATCACAGTGTGAGAACAGGTGCTAATGTCATGATTAGCCAGTTAGCTTGTTGAAAAATACATATTGGTGACAGAGGCAGTATTAATATCAAGAGATAATATTTATCCCCACTTAAAAGTAGATATTCTATTAGAGAAAACTGTATCACAAAGTAGAAATGGAATTACAAATTTCAAAATAAGTGGAAAAGAAAAACACAAAGAATAATTACAATTTATTCGTTGGTAGTAATCTCTGCTTTTGGCTCCTTTTATTTTCTTGGAGGAAGTTGCACTTTCCTTTGATAAGTAACATTTTCCAGTTTCTTCAGTTATTTCAAAGGATAAACAATTTTTGTTAGACAAACATCTTTCTGCGCAAACATCTGCTGTTAGACTTTTATTACTCTCCAAAATTTTTCCAGGTATATCAAGAACTGCACCTTTTACTTTCACAAAATGGATTTTAGAAACTGGAATTAAAATAAGATTGAGATAAATGTAAACACCAAAAACAAAAATTTCTAACATAGAAAAAAGGACAAAAATTTGAGGTAGGAAGTGATTGATTAAATTGGGCCTTACACTTGACTGGTATTTTATTTTATTGGCCCTGGAAAAGAGCCAGAACTAATACCACAACACATTTTGTCTGATGTTCTGATGATTTTCTCAATCCATCACCAGCATAAATAATAATAATCATTGTTGATGTTACCAATCTGTTTCATGACTAAGAATTGTGAATGAAGTTTGATGGATGGAAACTATGCTGAAGCCTGCTGGAGAGAACACACTTCCTCACTTGATGTTCTTGGTTGGTAAACTTAATTCTTCACTCAAATTAATACCATTACCTCAACCTTGGATAGCTTATGCAAGTCTATTCATTTGCATAGATTTGGAAAGTTATCTGGTCTGAGGACAGCTCTTGCTTTCCTTCCAACCAGCCACAAATACTATAGAAATTGTCATGGATACAGACATTCTTCTGACAAAGATATTTAATAAAAAAAATTAAACAAAAATACCTAGACAGAGACAACAGAAGCGAACCTATTTAAATTACCTTTGCAACTGGATGTAACTGGAGTCCATTTATTGTCATCTTTACATCTTGACTTCAACTTTTGTCTTCCTGGACAGGTGTAGGTCACTTCAGATTTATAGGTGGTTTTAGTGTAGGACTTCTTTGCACCAACAACATCTTTTGGCAGTCCACAATCAACTTTTGTAATAACTGGAAGTGATAATAGAAATTGATATCAATGGTGAATATATGTTAGGAGGAGGGTGAGAATGAGGAAATAATGACAAATTTAGAATAAAAGATATTGACTGTAACAAACTAAAGATATTGGCACACACATACAGACATACATATATCACATGAAAGGAAGTGATCCTTAAGGATCCTAATGAAAAGCTTAGTCACCAAGTAAAATTGATATATACAATAGTTACAGAGTATAATAGAAAAGGTACAAGGATGATGGATATTTAAATAATTTATTCCAGCTAGCTTATGCATGTTTCTGATAAGGTTGTAGAATCATAGTTTCCTAATACTATCATCATCATCATCATCATCATCATTTAGCGTCCGTTTTCCATGCTAGCATGGGTTGGACGGTTCAACTGGGGTCTGGGGAGCCCGAAGGCTGCACCAGGCCAGTCAGATCTTGCAGTGTTTCTACAGCTGGATGCCCTTCCTAACGCCAACCACTCCGAGAGTGTAGTGGGTGATTTTATGTGCCACCGACACAGGTGCCAGACGAGGCTGGCGAACGGCCACGCTCGGATGGTGTTTTTATGTGCCACCGACACAGGTGCCAGATGAGGCTGGCAGACGGCCACGCTCGGATGGTGTTTTTATGTGCCACCGACACAGGTGCCAGATGAGGCTGGCGGACGGCCACGATCGGATGGTGTTTGTTACGTCCCCAAAGCACGGAGGCCAGTCTATGCGGTACTGGCTACGGCCACGTTCGGATGATTTTCTTGTGTGCCACCGGCACTGGTACCACAAAGATACAAATTCCATTGATGTTCATCTATTTTGATTTGTTTTGATTTGATTTGATTTTCACTTGCCTCAACAGGTCTTCACAAGTGTCACAAGAAGGAAGGTATGCACAGGTGGACTGACTACGTCCCAGGTAGGGGCCACGGGTTATGGCCTGACTAGTCTTGCCGGGTCTTCGGATGGTGTTTTTATGTGCCACCGACACAGGTGCCAGATGAGGCTGGCGAACGGCCACGATCGGATGGTGTTTGTTGCGTGCCCACAGCACGGAGGCCAGTCGACGCGGTACTGGCTACGGCCACGTTCGGATGGTTTTCTTGTGTGCCACCGGCACTGGTACCACAAAGATACAAATTCCATTGATGTTCATCTATTTTGATCTGATTTGATTTGATTTTCACTTGCCTCAACAGGTCTTCACAGGTCTTCACAAGTGTCACAAGAAGGAAGGAAGGTATACACAGGTGGACTGACTACGTCCCAAGTAGGGGCCACGGGTTATGGCCTGACTAGTCTTGCCGGGTCTTCGGTTGGTGTTTTTATGTGCCACCAACACAGGTGCCAGATGAGGCTGGCGGACGGCCACGATCGGATGGTGTTTGTTATGTGCCCACATCACAGAGGCCAGTCGATGCGGTACTGGCTACGGCCACGTTCGGATGGTTTTCTTGTGTGCCACCGGTACTGGTACCACAAAGATACAAATTCCATTGATGTTCATCTATTTTGATTTGGTTTGATTTGATATTAATCAATCTCATAATCATACAAATTAAAGAAAATGGAGAACAAACTACATTAATCTTCTACAGAGCTAGACCATCCTGTCTGCCAGGCAGGAAATTTGATCAAAGTAATGGTAATAGGAACTACTTATTTTAAGGCTGTTGTTGACCAATACTTGACCAGCTAGAAAAAAGTAGGTAACTTATACCAAAATAAACATAAAAGTTTTTCACATCTGATTAAGAAAGCATTGAAATTATTACCTCTGTCTATTTGATTCAGGGTTGTGTCAAAACACAAGACAGTGCAAATTCAAATTCCTCCTATATGCTTAATTATCAATGTTATTCAGGCCAGGATGTGAATGCAGTCTCAAACTGAAGACAAGATGAACTATTTGTAACACAGAGAACAATCTATTGTTCTCCCGTAAGTCAGGTACACTTTCATTGTGAAGAATCCAGTTCTTTGTGCTCCACAGGTCTGGTCTGTTTTGCCAAATATCCTCTCGCAAATGCTTCAAAATATCGCAGCAAAACACTTGACAGTTTGATTGGGGGTGGGGATGAATTCTTGATGCACGATACCACATTTCCAGGTGTGACACTTTTGTCTTCCTGATCACTCATCATCTTCTAGGATTTTCGTTTGCTTTTTTGAAGCACCAATGCCACTCAAAACATTGCATACATCCCATTGCCTCATTGCTATAAGCTTGCTGAAGCATGCTTAATGTCTGTATCAGACTTCCCAAGTTTAATGCAAAATGAGAACCCAGGTTAAAGATTTCCCCAAGACACCTGATGAAGGTTGGAGGGTATATCAGCCGAAACGTATTAACAACAAACAAAATGAGGACAAATATCCGTCAAATATAAATAATATAAATAATGTACATAATTCCTCATCTCTTAAATATAGAACTGGAATATTCATATACATACATCACATGCAAAATATACACACAAACATACATGCACACATTCATACAGGGCATATACACAAACTTGCATGTACACACACTCAAACATATACTGAAACCATATATATATTTTATATATATTTTATACATGCACTTATATATATATCGCAGTCATAGCAGATACCGGTGTCATGCAAATTGGCACATAAACACACTCAGGAGTCAAACAAATGACACCCCTGCTGGTGGCACATAAAAACACCTATTACACTCTCGGAATGGTTGATGTTAGGAAAGGCATCCAGCAGTAGAAAACCATCCCAAATCAGATGCAGCTTTCCAGCATGCCAGACCAGCCAAACTGTCCAATCCATGCCAGCATGGACAATGGACGTTAAATGATGATGATGATATATCATCATCATCATCATTTAACGTCCATTTTCCATGCTAGCATGGGTTGGACGGGTTGACCGGGATCTGGGAAGCTAGGAGGCTGTACTAGGCTCGAGTCTGATCTGGTAGTGCTTTTACAGCTGGATGACCTTCCTAATGCCAACCACTCTGTGAGTGTAGTGGGTGCTTTTTACATACCACCGGCATGGAAGACAGTCAAGGCAGCGCTGGTATCAGCCACATTCAGATGGTGCTTTTTATGTGCCACTGGCATGGGTATCACAACTACGATTTCCATTTGATTTTTATTTTGATGTAGATCTCCTCAAGCACAGCAGGTCGCCTTACGATCCAAGGTAAGCACAGCAGGCTGTCTTGCGATCCAAGGTACTTTGGATGGGCTGGGGCTGCTATGTGAAGCTGGTACAGGAAACAGCCATGAACTCACGTTATTTGTCAGGTCTTCGCAGTCTCAGCATATATCCAGAGGTCTTGGTCTTTGTCATTGCCTCTGTGAGGCCTAACATTCGAAGGTCATGCTTGACCACCTCATCCCATGTCTTCCTGGGTCTACCTCTACCCTGGATTCCTTCAACTGTTTGGGAGTGGCACTTCTTCACACACCTCTCCTCATCCATCTGTAGTACATGACCATACCAGCACAAACGTCTCTCTTGCACACCACATCTGATGTTTCTTATGTCCAGCATTTCTCTCAGGGCGCTTACACTCTGTCGTGTGTGCACACTGACATTACACATCCAGCAGATCATGCTAGCTTCATTTCTTTCAAGCCTATGCATGTCCTCCACAGTCACAGCCCATGTTTCATTACCGTGAAGCATGGTAGTTCACACATGTGTTGTACAATCTACCTTTCACTCTGAGTGAGAGACCCTTTGTCACCAGTAGGGGTAGAAGCTTTCTAAACTTTGCTCAGGCTATTCATATTCTATTGGTAACACTCTCTGAGCATCCACCTCCACTACTAACTTGGTCACCTAGGTAGTGGAAACTATCAACTACTTCTAGTTTCTCCTCCTGGAGTGTGATGGAATCTGTTTTCTGAGTATCTGTGGTGTCTATTGCCCCTGTGCATCTGTTGCACACGAAAGCTATCTTCTTGGTTAATTTACCTTTGATGTTGCTGCAACCCTTATGCATGCATAGCTTACACTGGGTACATCTTATGGAGTTTCTACCTACACCTTTTCTACAGATCGAGCAGGGGTGTGTGATGAGGGGTGTGTGATGAGTTCACCTTCCTACTTATTAGAACTTTAGTCTTTGCTACATTGACTCTAAGGCCTTTTGATTCTAAACCTAGCTTCCACACACGGAATTTCTTTTCTAGTTCCGGTAGTGATTCTGCAATTAGGGCCAGGTCATCAGCATAGAGGAGCTGCCAGGAGCAACCCGACTTGAATTCCTCTGTTATTGCCTGGAGGACTATGATGAATAAAAAGTGGCTGAGGGCTGAACCTTGGTGGACCCCTACTTCTACCCAGAATTCTTCACTATACTCGTTGCCAATCCTAATCTTACTAATGGCCTCTCTGTATATGGCCTGTACAGCCCTTATTAACCATTAGTCAATCTCCAGTTTCTGCATTGCCCACCAGATAAGGGATCGGGGAACCCTGTCAAAGGCTTTCTCCAAGTCCATGAAAGCTAAGTAGATGTGTTTATCTTTAGCTAGGTATATCTCTTGCAGTTGTCGAACCAGGAATATGGCATCAGTGGTGCTTCTACCCAGAACAAAACCAAACTACATCTCATCTTAGCAGACTCTCTCCCTAATGAGATGGGCTATAACATTCTCCATGACCTTCATCATCTAATCCAGCAGCTTGATACCCATGTAGTTATTTCTATCTAGAGGGTCACCTTTACTCTTGTAGCAGTTGACTATGGTGCTGCTATGCCAGTCATTGGGTATGACTCCATTATGAACTACCTGGTTTACAATGCAGGTGTCTAGACCATAGCCCACACCACCAATGTTTTAAGCATCTCAGCAGTGATTCCTGATGGGATGGAGGTTTTTTTCTGGCTTCATACCCTTAGTTGCTTTATCTACTAGGGAGCTTTCTATTGTGATAGCTGGTCCCTCTACTGGGTCAACATTTTGCAGGCTCTCCTCCTCCCATTCATTCTCCACATTCAGCAGTCTTTCATAATGGCTTCTCCAACCCTCTTTCTTTTCAGAAACATTAAAAGCAAGTGCACCATCATTCATGTGGACGCATTTCTCTCCTGTGATGTCACAATTTTCTCTCACACACTGTCTAGCAATCTAGCAATCTGAATATATATAAATATATTAAGATAAAGATAGTTATGGCTGGTCTATGGGATTATTCTGGGTTTCACATCCATAATATGCTTGGCTCTATGGCGTTTCTTCAGACTTTAATGGCCGGTGGTCTATAAACTCTCTCAAATTTAGGGAGAAAAGATTTTGTAGCTAATTGCACAAAGAAGTATTATGCACAAGGATTGTTTTCCTTAGACCAGTGTCTATAATTGACGTTATCAGCTTATGGGTTCCAAGACTTCAGTAGGAAACTTTCTAACACATAAGCAGGGTCTGAAGATATCTGTCCTGGAATTTAAGCTGTTCCTTGGGTCAAGGGAATTCTTTAATATTCTCGCCTGTTCAGCTATGCACAGCTTCCAATGCTTGCTCCTGTTGATGTAGGGGCCTGGTTCTTCTAAGATCTTCTATGATATTATGCGTGGAGACCCTTTGTCCTTCAGGTGCTACACATGACTGGCCAAAGATGTGGTGTACCATCTCTCTGGGATCCTGAATGAGGATTTGTGGTTGGAGAAGCACTGCTTGAAGGTGTTTCTAGAACATTAAAGACAGCCTAGCTATAACTTTAACAATGAAGAAAGGCAAATTGTAATGGAATATACTGATGCTATACATATATGTATGTGTCCATATATATATATCTATTATATAAATTGGATATGGGTAATCATTGTATTCTTTCTTGTCTTGAGGTTCACCACTGGGTGGATTCACGTAAAAAATGGCACACAGGTGGAGATGGGTGCATAGATTGTACTGTGGTTTGTATTTTTTCTTAACCCTCATAGTTACCACGAAAATCGATTAAAACTTTTTCTAAAGGAATTCCCATTTGTTCTGCCATTAAGATAATCACTTGCTCACACAGCTGGCATATACCCTTTTGTTAGCAACAAGGGGATGACAGGATGACAGTCAGCCAAAACATTTGCTACTGTCTCTCTTCTTTCACCTCTTTGTGGAGTTAATAATCTTAATCTTTAGTTACAGCTTCTCATTCAAACTACATTATAGACAGAATTGTCAGATTAAGACAGTAAGGTGTTTTGAGGGAGATTTGACTGCAATTTCTACCAGGTCTAGCTACCATGTAGAGGTCTGAACTTAATTTATGTATAATTTCTTTCTATGTTCATAATTAAATCAATGTTTTAATGATTAGTCAGAGGTCCAATAGAATAGGTCTCAGAAACAGACTACATACAAATTCATTCTTCACAAATCCCAAAGCTGTTTTCTGACAAGGTGGTGGGAGTCAGGAAATATTCATACAGCTGGAGGCTCCAATCGGAACAGGGGACCCGAAATGATAAGGTTGAGAAACACTGTTATAGATTATGCTTAACTGAAAACGATCACAGCCACATCATCCAAACAGACCAGGTGAAACCAGGCTTAGCAGCTAGTAATATATATATATATAATGTGTGTACATATGTGTGTGTGTGTATATATATATATATATATATATATATATATATATATATATATATATATATATATATATATATATATAGAGAGAGAGAGAGAGAGAGAGAGAGAGATATGTATACACACACATATGAATATGATAATACACACAGGCATGCACAAAATAAATAAAATGGAAACACTCTACTGACCTGGGTTAGCTATGTATATATCCCACTTTCCATCATTGGGTTTAAGTACATTATCACTCAACTGAGTCACATTACTCAGATCACACAACTTATCATCAGCATTGTACTGATAAGAGTTACATCCTACATATTGTTGACAAGCCTTTTTACACTTCATTAAGGTCTTATCCTTAAGCCGTCCTAAAGTAGCCTGGATTGGTATGCTAACTTTTTTCAGTATAATAGGCCCTTCATCAGCTGAAACAAAATAGAAAACAAGAAATATATTACATATACATCTACCCACTCAAACACACACACACATTTCCTAGCATATGTTAAATATTGTAAAGCATGTGGTGCGAAATGGCCAATTTATTAAAAACAAATAATTGATCTGCAAAATGACACCCTAATCAGAATATGATTTGTAGAACACCTTCAGACTTATTTGAAATCTTGTCTCCATAGTTAGGCTGTGAACAATACATTTGTACACCTCTCCTTTAATTGTGTGCAGATCCAATCCTGTTTATTTTTGCTCTGTATGACAAGCTCTGCCACTTTATGACTTGAAATCGATGCTTTGCAGCATTCCTATCATAATGAATTCCTCAAACATAATAAAAATTTATATTTGTTGAAAAATGACCGAAATATATATAAAAAAATTAATCTGCATGTAAAAGAAAATTAGATAAAAGTTAGGAAAAATATTTAGACATTTTACATTTGTAACGTTTATCACAATCTAATCATGGATGTTCTCTTAGAGTTGACAATACAGCTATTTTAACCCCCAGAGGAGTTACCCAGTGCACTTTGCACTTGATATATATTGCAAGCAAAAGAGAACTCCCTAATACCACAGTTATTGAGACCATTAGGCCATGCAGTATTGAACTCTATTATGGTGATGGCTACTTGTCTACTAGACATAGCAGCAGTTCACACCATTTTGCAGTATGTATGGAACACCCATGTTTAGATGGCAATAAAGATTAATTCTCAGTATAGATATTACTTTCATCCCTTATAGAGATTTTCTTAACAAGCTAATTTGCTTGTTGCAAAATCAGTGATTGTGTGTCAATTATTTTCTTTATATTGCAAGCTGGGGGGTGTACTACTGCTATGTCTTGTAGATGATTATCTATCACCAAGGATGATCATAATAAGGTCGAAACCTCATGATCTGATGGTCTTGATAACTGGGAATGTATATTGAGTCCGAAGCACACTGGGTAACCAGCAGGAGGAGGCATCCTCCTGGGGTTGAAATATCAGTATTCTATGTTCTTAGAGGACACCCATGTTTAGATGGTAATAAAAATTACTTCTCAGTGTAGATACTGCTTTCAACTCTTACAGAGATTTTCTTAATGAGGTAATTTGCTTTATATAATTGTATCTTGCTATTTATTGATTTTTGATTTTGTTTATACATCTATATTATATTATACTACACTGGCATGTGTAAAAAGAATTGATCAAGGTAATTGCCAGTACCGCCTGACTGGACCCCGTGCCGGTGGCACGTAAAAAGCACCCACTACACTCTCGGAGTGGTTGGCGTTAGGAAGGGCATCCAGCTGTAGAAACTCTGCCAGATCAAGATTGGAGCCTGGTGCAGCCATCTGGTTCGCCAGCCCTCAGTCAAAATCGTCCAACCCATGCTAGCATGGAACTCGGACGTTAAACGATGATGATGATATATATGTCTATATATATATTTATATATATTATATCAGCAGGAAAATGGTGTGCCAAAGCTGCAGGAATTAAACGTAAATACCACATCCCAAATTTTCTGCCTGTGCATTTGAGCAATTTGGAGTTTGATAAGGAAAAAACAAACAGGGCCCCAGATTCCTTCCTCCTATACATACAATAAACAAAACTTATATACACACAACCATATACATGTCTATATGTATGTGAGAGTGTATATATATATATATATATATATAAAACTGAGAATGTGTGGCTGTCTGTCAGTCTGTGTGAATCCCTAAAACTTGAGAACTACACAACCAATTTCATTTAAATTTTACACATGGGTCCATGTAGTGTCATGGGCAAAAAACATTTTTAACTTCTTGCCTAGGGCAAGCTCACAGCAATATCATATCTGCTCCACTATTTCAGTATTACATGTTCAAAGTGAAACAAAAAGATCTCTCTATTGTAATGTCACACACTTCCACTTTAATACTGAAACTATTAAAGTGAAAGTATTATATAACAGGGATGAACCATTAACAGTGGAAATCCATTTTGCTAGCAGAAGATCCGCTATGGTCTTATATGCTACACCACTGATTTTCAATTCATATTAATCAAATTAATATTCAATTTTTCACCCTTATTATTTTAAATTTTAATTTACATGTATATATATATATATATATATATATATATATATATATATATATATATAGATGTATATATATACATGTATATGTACAGCTGTATATGTACACATGTATATGTATAGATGTATTTCTATAGATATAGATGTAATATGTACACATATATATACACATATATACATGCATACATATATATACACACACACACATACATAGGTGTAGGTGTGGCTGTGTGGTAACAAACTTGGTTCCAAAACACATGTTTCAGTTCCAGTGTGTGGTAACTTGGCATGCATCTTCTGCTATAGCCTCAGACCAACCAAAGCCTTGTCAGTGGATTTTGAAGACAGAAACTGAAAGAAATCAATTGTATATATATGTATGTATCTATGTATATGTGTGTGTCTTTGTGTTTCTCCCTCATCACTGCTTCACAACTGGTGTTCATTTATTTACATCCCCATAACTTACTTGTTTCACTAGAAGAAACTGAAAGAATAAGTACAAGGCTTATCAAAATAAAAAAACCCACTAGGCAGTGTCTCATATTTTGTTTTTTGCCCACTCAGTTGTATCTATCAATTTGTCTCTGTGTGTGTGCGTGTGTGTGTATACAAAGGGCATCCAGCCGTAGAAACATTACCAGATAAGACTGGGCCTGGTGCAGCCTTCTGGCATCCCAGACCCCAGTTGAACCGTCCAACCCATGCTAGCATGGAAAGCGAATGCTAAACGATATATATATATATTTTTATGTTGATAAGCCTGGTACTTATTCTATTAGTTTGTTCTGGTGAAACCAGTAAGTTATGGGGATGTAAATAAATGAACAGCAGTTGTGAAGCAGTGATGAGGATGAAACACAGAGACAAAAACACACACATACACTTACATATATACATACATATAAATATGATTGATTTGTTTCAGTTCCTGTCTAAGAAATCCATATATATGTATATGGATTTCTTAGACAGGAACTGAAATCAATCGTCTATGTGTTTCACCCTCATCACTGTTTCACAACTACTGTTCATTTATTTACATCCCCATAACTTACTGGTTTCACAAGAACAGACTAATAGAATAAGTACCAGGCTTATCAACATAAAAAAAACACTAGGCAGTGTCTCATATTTTTGTTTGCCCAGTCAGTTGTATCTATCAATTCATCTTTGTATGTGTGTGGGTGTATATATATCTATATCTATGTATATATATATCTATATCTATATATATATATATATATGTAAATACATATATATATATAAATACATATATTCTGGTTACTTATGAAGTATTTTATATATCGTATTATGTGTAGTAATGTTGTTTTTCTTTTGAGTGTTTATGTATGTGTGAATGTGTGTGTGTGTGTGCGTATTTTAGTTGTGTAATTTATTTATCTGTATGAGTGTGGGTGTGAAAATATAGTTGTATATATCGAGTTTAGTAAGTATGTATATGTATATGTGAGGGGGTATACGTATATGTTGTGTGTGTGTGTTTTACGTATGTATATTTGTGTGTGAATGTGTATATGGGATTGCTATATAGGTGTAATTGTGTATGGTAGGGGGAGAGCGTATTGTTGTGTATGTCGGGTTTGGTACGTATGTATATGGGTATGTAGGGGGGTGTACGTATGTGTTGTGTGTGTGTGTGTTTTGCGTATGTGTGTTTGTGTGTGGATGTATATATGGAGATTGCTATGTGGGTGTAATTGTGTATGGTGGGGGGAGTTTTGTCATTGTATGTGTTTGGGTTTCATTTGTCATGGTGGTTTGTTGGTGATTTGTGGTAGGTTCTGTATATTTGGGTTGATTATGTATTGTTCTTGTGTGTGCAATTGTATACATGCATGATTGGTGTGCGTGGGATTGCGCCCATTTTTGGGGATGTATGTGTTTATTTGTCTGTGTGGGGTGGGAGTGGGTTTTTGGTGTATATATTGAGGTTTATACGTATGTATAGGTATGTGTGAGTGAGGTGGGTATTTGTATATGTCGTGGGTGTGTGGTTTACGTGTGTGTATTTGTGTGTGAATGTATAGGTTAGGGGGATTGCTATATAGGTATGTTATAGAGTTTAGTAAAGGGAGGTTTTATCATTATATGTATTTATGAGTTTTAGTTTATCATGGTAGTTTTATTAAAGAATTCGTAGTAATTTATGTCTATTTATGATGTTTGTTATTTTATTACATTATTCCATTCATAATTTTTAAGTAATGTTCGTTTACCACGTGAATATAATTTTTAATTCCATTTATTCCATTTCTCCATTCATAATTTTAAATGACGTTCGTTTCCAGAGCGCGAATACTTTTTATACATATGTTAGGTTCCTATGGTAACGTAATTTTGTTTGACGTTTTTAACGGCTAGAGTTTAATTTCACTTCATAATTTGAAACTGACTTGAAAGTATGTATATTTTTTCTCCTTATGTTAATCTTGTTACTTATGATATTCTGGTTAATTATGAAGTATTTTATATATTGTATTATGTGTAGTAATGTTGGTTTTCTTTTGAGTGTTTATGTATGTGTGAATGTGTGTGTGTGTGTGCGTATTTTAGTTGTGTAATTTATTTATCTGTATGAGTGTGGGTGTGAAAATATTGTTGTATATATCGAGTTTAGTAAGTATGTATATGTATATGTGAGGGGGTATACGTATATGTTGTGTGTGTGTGTTTTACGTATGTATATTTGTGTGTGAATGTGTATATGGGATTGCTATATAGGTGTAATTGTGTATGGTAGGGGGAGTTTTATCATTATATGTATGTGGGTTTCATTTATCATGATGGTTTATTGGTGTTTTGTAGTAGATTCTGTATATTTAAGTTGATTATATATTATTCCATTCATAATTAAAAAAAAAACGTTCGATCACCACGTGCAAAGAATTGTTTATTTTGCTTTTGAGTGTTTATGTATGTGTGAATGTGTGTGTGTGGGGGGGGGGATTATTTGCGTAATTTATTTATCTGTATAGATGTGGGTGTGAATATATTGGTGTATATATCGAGTTCTGTATGTTTGTATATGTATGTGTGAGCGGGTATACGTATATTGTTTATGAATGTGGGTTGTATGTGTGTGTGAGGGAGTATGAATAAGTATTGTGTTGAAGTATTTGGCTATTTTATTTAATTATCGTTGCCTAGACGTTTTTATGTGTATGTATAGGGATGTATATATAGGTGTGTGAGTTAGTGTATGTATTTAGATATGGTTATATATAATTAGTTATATGTGTATGGGTGTATATATAGTTTATTTTTATTTTGTTTTATATTTAATTGTTGATAGGTTTATTTTAGTTTATATATTGATTATATATGGATTATATATAGGTTATATATAGATTATATATTTATATTTTTTCATTGATACTTTAATTATTTTAAAATTATTTTTTATACTTATATTTTAAAATATTGATATTTTAGATCGGAAATCCACCTGAAGATTGTCGATCAAGACATGAAACAATTGTAGTGGCGGTTTTTTTACTTTTTATTAAAATGTTATGTATTGATTAAGTCTTTCCTTGTTTGTTTTGCAAAATAGTGGTTTTGTCTCTAATTAATATTATATAATATTTTACTATAAAATTGGATTTAATCCTAAATCTGATTTTTTCCCTGTAAATTTGGATTTATTCCCTAATATTTATTATTATTTATATATATATATAAAAATATATATAACACTCTTATGGGGGCCTTAACACCCAATTTTAGTCATTTATGATCCAAAACTAGGTCAAAAGTACTGAATCGATCTTTATGAAATTTGGAAATTATATTCTATGCATAAGTGCCATAACCCCCATGACAACTCATATATTTTTGCTCTTGATAAAATTTTAACCATAAAATTTAGACACAAATGAAGTAATATTTATAAAATTTCATCATCTTACAACTTAGAAAGACCCCTCCATGGGGACTTAATACCCACAATTTTGTCATTTTATCTAAGTAAAAATGAATACAGTTGTGCTCTTGGAAGCTGTAGGGTTACCCGAGCATAAAAGATGAGCATTATTTTTAATTCAATGGTACAACAGTGTAACAGTTTGCTTTGACATACACTTACATTGTGGTTTCTGCAATGTAGTGCATAAATTGTTGAGTAAATGAGAAGCATCTTTGACTCCATTGATTCAGTTGCTAAGTGTTGAGTAAAGTTATTTGATTGCAGACCTCCTTTCAGTTTTTTTATTATCACAGGGTCACACATAGTCCCCAGATGGTAACATTGATTTCAAGGCCTTCCCAGATGAGTGACTGGTTATTCAAAGATATTTATATATCGTAAATTTATTCTGTCCAGTTACATATCAGTATAGTGGTTATTTGCAAACTCCAGAGGTGACACTTTCATTTCTCCTTAGCCCTCATGTCACACAGTTGTTAATGTTTATTTCAGATGGGTCATGCCCTTCCAATTGCTATAGATTCGCAATGCATCTTATGGCTGTGCCTGTCACCTGGATGGTGAGGAATACTATATTGGGAGTGGTAACGACTAGGGTAGGGTAGCTGACTACTTATTGTGATCATTCGTCTTTTGGTTTCCGGTAGCTTTGCTCTCTTTTACAAACCCAGTGAATATATATTTCCTATTTCAAAGAAATTCAAACAATAGATATTAAACCCAAGTTAACAAGATTCTCAACAGTTTAACTTCTCTGGTTGAAATTAAGATGCCCACCCTCAACAGGGGCCTTAACTCTCACATTTTAGAGCTCCATGAACTCCATTTTTCAGGAGCAAAATCTTTTTAACAGGTTCAATAAGACTGGAATTTTGGAATATGCACATAAAAATCAGTAGTATGGGATATATGTGACACGATTACAATTTTTTTAGGGTGTGTAAAGAGGGAAATAACCCTCATCTGCAATTTTGATGAAATTTGAAACATAGATATTCCAGTTCATTCCAGAAAATATAACAGAAAAGTCTAATTCTTCAATTGTATGTAACACGGGAAATGCTGGTAGTCTCTGCTAGTATTTATATATATATATATATATATATATATATATACATTGCTGTCTGTGTGTCTGTCTATCTATATTGTGTGTACAGTTATATATATAGCTACTATTGTATCAGTTAGAGTTCTCCATGTAGATTACCCTTATTATTTATCTTTCTAGTGTAGTGGATATTCTTTCCACTGTACTTAGCAGTGTACTAATTATAATATACAGAGCATGCATAATGGGAAATAAGATAAAAACCAGTATAAATATTTAGTTCCTATATATGTTTCACCATTTCAGTTATTTATTTATTTTTCTATTTAATTATTTACTAGTATACCCTTACTTTCCATCCTCTTTAATGCTATATCATTCAGTCTTTTCCCACTTATTTTTTTTCTCTCCACCACTTGCTACCTATTCCTTTTTTCCAAGAAACAATAATTGCCTCATGATTAGGGAGTAGGTTTGGTGAGTATACTTGAAGTTATATGGGAAAATAATTCCCGTTCTTGAACTCCCCAGATAAAACAGAACAAGAGAGGTGGACTTTTTCCTATACCTGAACTTGAAGGAGTATGCTTGCTGTTTGAAACTCTTCTTGAAGTTAATAGGTATGAGTCTATGTGAAGTGAAGGCTGTTCTATAGATTACTGTCATAAATAGCCAGAATTCTTTCAGTAGAGATGTGGAGTGATTTTGACAGACACAAGAAGATATTTGCAATAAAATTTGGATAAGTGTATGCTTTTCCTGCTATAACACACAATGCTGCATGTTGGGTTATCTAGACAGGAGTAACAAAGCTTAACACTTTGCATTAAATAGCTTTTGATACTTAAGCATGCCTGAGAAATGGTGTCAAATGGAGTACAAAAATTCTCTTGTTATATTCATGGACATATTTAGTTTGAAGGATGAACTGAATCAAATTATCCTCTTTCTAAATATCTTTTGAGGGTGGAGGTGGAAGATGCTCTTTTTATACTAACTTCTTATTAAACCCAACCCAGCATTGGATGCTGTCACAAATATCTCTATTTCAGGATGAATTGGAGATTCTTTTTGTAATGTTTTATTATAGCTTGGAAGAAGGAGCTCAAATTCCTATGAAGATATCTGTTCTCCTCCTCAGACTTTTTGTAAGAATATTACTTGTCTGATACCAGACTTCTATTCTAAGGTAATATCCACTTTGTTGAACATAGATTGGTAGTAATGTATGGTTAAATCAAACTCTCTGAAGATTCATGTCCATTTCTTGCTAAACCTTTTCATGCCATAGCTGTTCATATTATTGAAATTGCTTGAATTTTACCTCTGTATAAACCTGATCTGGGAATGTGCTTGAACTTCTTGAGAGTGCCAAGAATAAATATTGGAGTGAAATCTGCAACTTCATCTCAGTTAAAGTTCCACATAAATATTCAGAGAAATGGATCCCACCTTTTATTTTTGAGCCAGAAAGTTTGATCATAAGCAATGACATCCTGGCAACCATTAATATTTGACTACTGAGATCACTAAAACTTGTGAATTTCCTCTGATGTCCAGGATTTCAGCAAAGAAGGATTTCAACAGGAAAGGACAAAATCCTTGAGCTGCACTGAGTGATTTTGTTTGCTGTGTTGTTCTTTAAGCAGAAAATCATCTTTTGTCTCTGCAGATAACTACTCTGATTCCAGAAATATGGGAAAATGTACTCTCTTCATGTGATATAATGGTTGGTGACAGGAAGGGTATCTTACTACATTATCCTTTAGAAAATATAGGAAATACACAACTACATAGCTTGGTATTATTTTTTTCTGTTATTCTGTATATTGGATTATGTAGCACAGCTACAAGATATGAGACATTGTGTTCTAACAGTACTGTCAAAGCCATGTCAACATGGGGATGTGAAGAAAGTCCACAGTTGTTGCTTCTACCACTGCCACCACCACTACTACAACTATTTGTATTTAAGAAAGAGAACAGGAATTTCCTTTCTGACATGCACACAATATACAATTGAAAACTTGCATAAAAGTGTTCAAGGTGAACAAATGCTGTATGACAATGTCTTTTTAGAATTTTTTCAATTCTTAATATTTTTTGTTTCTTTTACAGATGAACCTTCAATATCTTTACAGAAATAGTTGTCCATAAGTATTCTACGCAATTCAAATGGAATCAAATTTCTGAAGAAGAGGAGAGGATAATTCTTAAAATAAAATACTAAGAATAGTTACGTTTCACTCGTTGGTAGTAATCTTTGTTCTTGACTTTCTTAATTTTCTTGGAGGAACTTGCAGCTTGCTTTGATAAGAAACACTTTCCCATTTCTTTATTTATTTCAAATGATAGACATTTTTTGTCTGACAAACATTTTTCTGCACAGGCTTTTGTTGTTACATTTTTCTTCTTCCACAATATCTTCCCTGGTACATCCAGAGTAGCACCTTTTATTTTCACAAAATGAATCTGAGGATCTAGAGTTAAAGAAAAATTTAAACCAATAAACAATAACATCAACAACAACTATAATAATTTACCATCATAGAAACTTTGAGGTAGGAATTGATCAATGAAATTGGCTTCTACACCGGACCAGTATCATATTCCATTGGTCCTGCGAGGGCAAAATTAACATCAGCAGCATTTGAACTCTGAAGCTAATGAGCCAGAACAAATGCTACAACACATTTCGTCTGATGCTCAAATGATTGCGTCGACCTATTACCCTTAACAACAAGAATAATTATAATTATTATTGATGGTAACAATATTAACGATAATGGTTCCTAACTCAAACAGAAGGCCACACACAGAGTAGTAAATATATAAATGAAAATAAATCAACCTCAGAATTATAATAGTTGTTTAGATTTGAACTGAAAATGTAAAAGAATGTAACTCACCACTTTACTATTTTGAAAAGTTTTGTCTGGGAAATCAAAAATCCTTTCCCTTCCATCACCATCTAGTGAATCATATAACTATGTAGTAAATATGGACACTCTCTACTTAAAGTAGCATGCTAAGAAATTTTAATTTGATGAAATTTTACTTTAAATGAGATGAAAAAAGTGATTATCTTCACAAGGCTCTCTCTCTTCTGAATTTTATGGCCAAAATAAGACATCAACATAATTCTACCCCTCCACCACACAATGAGGGGAGTAAAACATTAATTAACCATATGTTGGTTCAATAAGTAACCACTTTGCTATTGGTTTCCATGCAGGAAGTGATCCTGAATATTTTTCTGAAGTTGTCTTTTGATCAGCAAACACCTTGGATAACATTTTGAAGTTCTTTGATTGACAATGCTACTACTAAAGGGCACTACTGGTCCAAGATAAAATCTAAAGTCATGTAAGTGCTATCAAGCAGGCCTCTTTGAGGTGCATAAATTCATTCAATGTCCAAGCATTGCAGAGTTATGAAACTCTGTCAAACAGCTGCTGGTGTATGTGGTATGATTACCCAACACTTTCCTTCAGGCAAGCAGAAAGCAGTTTTTCTGTGTGGTAGCTATAGCAAATGATGTTGTGTGGTGGATGAGGTTAAATGGTCAGACAACAGTGACTTTACTCTTTAGTCAATCCCTTCTCTACATTTATAAATCTCATTTGTAACGAAGGGGAGGATGGAGAGGAACACACTGTCCTCAAGGGAAATTATTGAAAGCAAAGTAGCAGTGGCAAAAGTGGCTTAAGTGAATGGGGATTATTGTGCATAAACCTGTAGCTCAGAGAACAATACTTGGAGAGGACACCTGACCTCGGAGTTCAAGGTGATCTTTGATTATGGGTGTTTTCAACTAACCCTAGATAGAGATTCTACTACATTCAAGAGGATTGCATCATCATCCTCACCTTTATTTTTAATGTGTACATAGTACTACTCAGCTGCTGGAATCATTTGAAAGCAGAATCAGCACACACTTCAACCTCACTTTGGCACTACTGATTACCTCACTCTCATAATCATCCCCTCCTCAGGCTCTTTTCAGTTGACCACCCTCTTTTAGTGCCTTCAGTAATCTCTACATCCTCTTTGAGCAACAGCTTAGATCTACCATACTTCATCTTTAACACCTCTCCCGTTTGCTATCATTCTCTATACCTTCTCATATTTGCTATCGATTACCCCACCCTGATATTTTTTGCCCCACTTACTAAAGCCACCCTCAGACCCCTATCATCACCTCCTCACCTCCCTCTCCCTACTTTCTGATCTGTTTGCAGATATATGATACTCCTTCTGTCCTGTAGTTTGTCACCTCCTCTACTCCTTCTGTCCTGCAGTTTGTCACCTCCTCCTTGCCGTGCCACTTCTATCTTTCACCTCTCTCTTCATACCGATACTTACCATCAGCTAAAGCTTCACCTTTTATCACTCAATACACCCACTTCTAGTGCAATGTCTTCCCACACCTTTATGAAATTATCTATCCTTTTCTTCCTTCTTCATCCACAATCTACATTCTCCTTTATATTCATCATCTTTTACCTTGAGAGCAAGATCTAGTACTCGGCTATCACCAACTTTAATCTATCTTCCTGTTACTCTTACCCATCATCACATAATATGGAAAAGCAGTGTATCTCCTCTATAGCAAGATACCTATGCTTGTCACTTTATCATACCTTAGCCTTCAACACATGGCACAAATCTACGTCCTGCTCTCTCAAAACACTCCCACTCAGTTGAGGGAGATTTTTGTTTCCTTTTCTTTATTTCGTGTTGCAAGTTATTTGTGACCTTACAAATACCAACAAAAGGGATCCAGTACACACTGTAAAGTGGTTAGTGCTAGGAAAGCCTCTAAAAACCATGTCAAAGATGATATTAGGCCTAATGCAGCTCTGCAGTTAATTGGACAGTATACAACTGTCCAAAACTTGCCAGCATAGAAAACAGATGTTAAATGATGGTGATGATGATCATGTGGAGATGCATACAAGTTAGAGAATTGGAAGAAATGCTTTGCAATATGTAATCAGGTTCTGTTGGCTATCAGCTCAAATCAAACCAAAGTCAATTTTGCCTTTCATATAAGTTGGGGTGAATAACGTGAATTGCAACCAAATTTCAGGGTTGATGGTATTGATTAAACACTTCCATTCAGAAATTCTTAGCTTTGTGCTTAAATCAGAAATCATTATTATTTGCATTAGTAGTAATATTATGATGAAGGGTGGTAGATTGGAAGATTATAAGAACTGCTGAGTTTTAGTAAAGAAGAAATGGGATATTATACTGTGCAGAGATTTGAATAACAGAATGGCTATCAAGATGAGTTGCAGACATTTAGCTTTGGAGGTAATAAGTTTACAATGATATTGAAGTAGGTAGAGTTTAGTCTGCATGGTTAAAAATTCACTTCATAACTAAGCTTTGTGGATGAAATATACAGGATGCAAGTAATGTGGAAGCCTGCAGCAGAAGGAAAAAACTGTTCACACTTCCAGCTCTTGCTCGGTGGACTTAATCCATCATCTAGTTTAATACCATTACCTGGCTCTTGGGTATAATTTATGACGTCCATTTTGCTGTAAGCATTTGTGTGATCTCTGGTCTGAGGATAACTAGAGCTTCCCCACCAACAACCACAACCACTGAGGAACTTGTCACACATTCAGTCAATCTTCCTCTGACAAACACATTTAATACAAAATTAAAACAAAATTACATAGGCAGAGAGCACAAAAAAGAAGCAGCTTATGTTACCGTCACAGGTTTCCACAATTGGAGTCCATTTGTTGTCCTTTTCACATATTGACTTTATTTTTTCTCCCTCTGGACAAGTATAGGTCACTTCAGATTTATAGGTGGTGGCTTCGTAGGAGTTTGCTGCACCAGCAATGTCTTTTGGATTTCCACAGTCAATGTCTTTATAAGCTGAAATTCAAAACAGAAATCAATGTTGCATGTAAATTATGTATGTGTGCCCTGATAAATAAGTAGGAGAGGTGTTGATAGGCATTCCATATGCTGTACTCAGTGTAACATATGGACATATGAGAGGTGCAGTGGAATTACTGCAAGGTTAATAGAGAAATTAGTCTTGTATGTGGCAGATGTGGAGGAACAATAAACACTGAGGACACACAGAAATTGGATTTTCCAGCAAACTCCCTATATGTTGATCTTTTAAATTTTAACCCTATTTCTGGTATGAATTATTGATGTGTTTTTTTTGTATATACCTGTCTTATATTTATAATTATACTAGCAGGACCTATATTTCATGGAATTAAAAGAAAACCTGTTGGGTTATACCTGAAAGTATAGCTTGTATTGTATCTGTATTAAAAGATAGTCGCTCATCTGCTTTTCATTGAAAAGTGAAGGAAACTGGAATACGATGATTACTTAATGGACTTCATATATATACTTTACATAATTTATGCATAATTTCATAGACTTAATACACAACACTAATAAAATAAATATTTACTCTTATTTTTCCATTTCCCCCATAAACAGAAAAAAATTACATTTTAAAATTTACATGATCACAATTTCATATCTAGAAAACAAACATTTTATCGTAAAAAAAAATATTTTATATGTAAAATATAGGAGTCACAATTTCACAGGGGTAAAAATTTAATGCAACATGGATGGCATGCTCTGAAGACCACATTGTCGATAACTTATAAGTCAAGGGGTTGGGTCAAAGCCAATACCCATTTCAATTTGCTTACATCTTTCAGTCCAATACTTCTTTGCAGACTATGTTCTTTGTGTAAGTTCTCCTTCTTCTTTTTCCTGGTTTGTCAGTCATATCTGATAATTTGTGAGCCCTTGAGAATGCAACATATAGCTGACCATAGCCAAATACAGGTTCAGGTATGAACAAACCCACTTTATCAAATATCTGCCCTTTTGATTTATTGATAGTCGTTGCATATGACAGATGAATAGGAAACCGGTTTCTTTCTAAAGCGAATGGCAAGATTGGAATCATCATCATCATCATCATCATCGTTTAGCGTCCGTTTTCCATGCTAGCATGGGTTGGACGGTTCTACTGGGGTCTGTGAAGCCAGAAGGCTTCATCAGGCCCAGTCAAATCTGGCAGTGTTTCTACGGCTGGATGCCCTTCCTAACGCCAACCACTCCGTGAGTGTAGTGGGTGCTTTTTACGTGCCACCCGCACTGGTGCCAGACAGAGCTGGCAAACGGCCACGAACGGATGGTGCTTTTTATGTGCCACTGGCACGAGGGCCAGGCGAGGCTGGCAACGGACACAAAACGGGGCGGTGCTGGCAACGGTCGCGAAACGGAAAGTTCTCTTACATGCCACCGGCACTGGTAACACATCTGCAATTTCCATTGATCGATTTCCATTGATCGATTTCGAATGTGCATGTATAAAGTGATAGGTGATATAAAAAGCTTAGTTCAATTTTTTTTAAAAATTACTTTTCACTACTGCCAACTCCACCATCACCATCATCTCACTCTCCCCTCTCTCTGCCTTTCTTTAATCTCACCATCAGAACATCACCCTTCTGCTAAAATTATATTCCTAACACTCCTCTATATCAATATCTTCAACTTTTTAACCACATAATAAATATTATGTTCCCCCTATCATGGACGCTTCTCTCTCTGTTTTTTCTCTCTCCCGCTTTTACTTTCTCTCTCTTTCTGTTTTACTCTTCACTTTATCTTCTTTTTCTATCTCCTTTTTCTTTAATCATGTGTAACTGTTACCAACAGGTTAAGTAATGCAATGACAAGCACAATTATTGTAAGACATTTCTAAATACTATTTAGTTTGATTTGTATCTCTGTTTCTTCCTATTGTGATAAATATTCACTGTGTTTTGTTTAATCTATATGGCTTAGTATCCTCCTCCCATATTAATTTTATTTCCTTGATCTGTTTTCCTCTCTTTCATCATGATTTTTATTTTCATTTTGTTTCTCTTTTCATTGATATTGCTTGCTATGCTTCATGAAAACAATATCTGCAAACTCTTCTCTCATCTCATTAAACTTTCTTCTGTTCTCTCTCTCTCTCTCTCTCTCTCTCTATATATATATATATATATATATATATATATATATATATATATATTAATACTAATGATAAACTATCTGACTATCATATTACGCACAATCTTAATTTCCACTACCACTACTGTCTGTTTACTTTTTAATATCTTACTAAATCACCTTTCTTCTCTTCTACTGTAAACAATTTTACTCATAAATATATGTGTTATTGTGTGTATGTATACATACACACAAACATATACATACCATACATCCAAATATATATATATATATATATATATATATATATATATAATAATCATTGTTTAATGTCCTCCTCCCATACTGGCATTGTTTGACGGTTTGACAGGAGGCGCCTGCATCATGCTTCTGTTTTAGCATGGTTTTTATGGATGGATGGATGCCCTTCCTAACACTAACCACTCCATAGGCTATATATATATTTATGTGTGTGTGTGTGTATATACACATACATATATACATATCTGTATGTACACATATATACACATGCACACACACACACATATATATATATATATATATATATATATATATATATGAAAACGTCCTCAAGGAATGTGAAGATGCAAGCTGGAGTGTGGAGTATTTTCCAATCAAAGTTGGATGTAGAGGATTCATTGGACACAGTGTGAGGCAACTGTTGTTATCAATAAGCCTAGCTCATCGTTAAGCAAATACCACCATGAGTGATATCCAAACTGCAGAGGAAAATACAAGCTGCTGGATTTGGTTAAAAAGAGATGAGGACCAATGGCTAGAAGACTATTGAGTGAAACCTGATTACCAGTTGATCTAGCAAGTGGGCATCTCATTTCAGTGAAGGGGGACAGGTGCAGAATCTTGCTATCATCTAGTATACAGATCTTTCAACTGGTAGCACTTGAAGTATTCCTGTATCAACAGGAGTGTAACATCATCTTTTCCAAGTGTATATCACGTGCACTTATATTTTCTGTAATCCACCACAAAATATGTCTCTCTGTCATCAACCTAAACTGTGGCATTGGGGAGGAATAAAAGAAATCATCATTATTAATTTTATAATTAAGGATTGTTGACCCAAAGAATCATTAGAACATTGGCAGAAATCCTTTGCATTATGTATTCAGGTTCTTTATGTTCTGAGTTAAAATTTGACAAAGGTGAACTTTGACTCCTGTCCATTTTGAGGTTTATAAAATATAGTTTCATCTTAATATTGAAGTTAATAGTAAGAATTATACTCCTTCCAGCAAAAATTCCTGGCCTTGTAAATAAAGGGAAAACCATTATTATTATAAGTTGTATTTATAGTAGTGAGCTGGAAGAAACATAAGCACAGTAGGCAAAATGTTTAGTGGCATTTCATCTGTTTTTATGTTTCAAGTTCAGACTCCACCAAGGTTAATTTTGCTGTTCATTCTTTTGGGGTCAATGAAATAAATACTAGTCAAGCACTAGAGATGAGGTAATTGACTAGTACCTTCTGTAAAATTTCAGGCCTTGTGTCTATGGTAGAAAGTATAATTAAGGATGGTGGATTGAAAGAATCAGTAGTGCACTAGAAGACTATTTCAGAGGATTGCTGAATTCTGGGAAGCATTATACTGTACAGAGTTTTCGATGATAGTACATGGTACTGGTGAAAAAGTGAGAAATCAAGAGAAAATACACATAGACTCCTTCAAGTATGACTGTGAGGTTAAGAAGGTTACTTCACAACTCTGTGGTCCTGGGTGGAGTCTTGCTTATGCGGTTAAAAATTTGCTCCACAACTAAGGATGAAATTTGGTAGATGAAAGCTATGTGGAGGCCTGCTGGAAGGAGAAACTTCTGTATTTCTCCTATTTGATTATTTGGTTGGCAGACTTAATTCATCATCCATTTTAATACCTGGCCCTTCGGTAGAATCGATGATGTACACTCTGTTGCAAGCATTTGAAGAGGTTTCTGATCTGAGGAAAGCTTCCTTCCTTCCTTCCTTCCACCACCCACAATCACTGCAGAAATTGCCATAGAATCAGCCAGTCCTACTCTGAAAAAGACATTTAGCATAAAAATAAAACAAAATTACATAGACAGAGACAAAAAGAGAGAAGCTATTTGCATTACCTTCACATGTAGAATTTACTGAAGTCCATTTATAGTCATTTCCACATTTTGACTTTAGTTTCTCTCCATGTGGACATGTGTAAGTCACTTCACCTCTGTAGGTGGTGGAACTGTAGGACTTTGATGCACCAACAATGTCTCTTGGTGGTCCACAGTTTATTTTGTCATTAACTGGAATTGAAAACAGAAATCGACATCAATGGTGTGAGTATTTTACGAGGAGAGTGACTATGAGGAGATTATGACAATGTTAAAACTGTTGCATTTGTAGCAGTTGAGGCTACTCTAATCATTGTTTATGATTTTTCCTGTATTACATGAGTGACTACTTTAGTAACTAGCCTGTAATCCAATTTACCAGATATTTTAAGCATAACAGTAATGATTCCTGATGGGCCAGCTACTTTTCCTACCTTCCTATCCTTGATTGCTCTGATCACAATACTTAAGACAATTTGGGAGCCTGGTCACTGTATTAGGTCTATTAATTACTCTTTTGTCACATGCGTAACTTAATAGCACCAACTGATAGAATCAGTTAAACTGATTCTAAGTTAACTTTTGTGGTGTCATAGCCAATTCAATTAGGGAGTTGGCATTGAATGATATATATCCAGCTACAGGTGACTTATTTAGTAAGAAATTTGTCCAGACACCGTTTCAAGATTACAATATTTTTTTTGGTTTGTTTTAGGAAAAATATTAAACAGAGCAGGGTCTGTTGCTGAGAAGTAATTGTGCTGCATTGTTATGTGTTGTGAGCCTGAATAGTGTATCACATGAATGGTATAGGACCCCAGCCTTAGAAGAATTCTGAACATGATGGTTGGTTTGTTTAGGTACATATATATATATAAACACATTTATCCATACACACACACAGTCATGTGCACATGCACAAAATACATATAACAACACAACCAAGTACCCCTTTTTAAGCTTGATACTTACTCTGCCAGACTCCCCTGGCTGAAATACCATATCGATAACAATAATAATGATCAAATGCAGTTAAGTACAACATATTTGTAAAGCAAAACAAAAATTCAAATATAAGTGCAATTGTGTCAGAATATACTTCAATTCCACATCAATACATAATGTAGAATTTTATTTGATAGTAATATTATGACATAATTACACTTATAGTGTGAATATATCAGCTTCAGAAACATGTTGTACTTAAATGGATTAGCTCATTTTTATTATTCATATGTTTATCATATACTGTGTAAAGTAAGTGACAACTGAACCTGAAGTTGTGCAGAATTTGTCATCTTATCAAAATTACTTCATAAAGTTATTTATGGAATGAAGTGAATGTAATAAAAATAAATTAATAAATCTTATTGATTGATTAGTTTTTCCTTCGATTGTTTTATCCAAGCCTCATGTATGTGAGATGCTAACAAGCTGTTGACTATGAGCTACAGGGTCCCTTTGCACTGATGTACAACTATATGTATGTGCATGTGCATGTGTGTATTATAAACAGGTATATCTTTATGTAAATACACATGAACATATACATACATATTCACACTCAAAAAATAAAGTGAAAGCATTTTACTGACCTGGGTTAAAGACGTAAGTATCCCAACCCTTTTTATTGGGTTGAAGGTCATCAGTCAAGTGGGTTGCATTACTTTGATCACAGAACTTAGCTTTTTTATTATACTCAAAAGAGTGACATTCTGAATTTTTATAACAAGCTTTATAACAGTCCTTTAAGCTCTTGTTCTTCAGCCGTTTTAATGTATCCTTCTCTGGTATAGAAGTTTTTTTAAATGTGAAAAGATCATCATAGGCTAGAAAAAATAGAAAGGAAATAAAAAGTACATTTTATACTCTCTCATACACACATTAAATTTTATACAGTATCTGGTGCATAATTTTATTTTAATGAGTATCATTATCATCATTATCATTCTTTAATAACTGTTTTCCATGCTGGCATGGATTGGAAATTTATTATAAACAAATAATTGATCCACAAAATGACAACTTAGAGTTCATGTGAATGTAGAACATCCTCAGACTCATTTGAAACCTTGTTTCAAGATTTAAGTTGCATGTAATCCATTTGTACATTCCTTTTCTAATGGTGTGCTTTTGTAGAATCTAAACATAATTTAAACAATGGTCAACCAGCATGTGAAGTGTCCTTGTGGTCATTTAATGTTAAACAAAAGCCCAATAGGATGAAAGGCAAGGTCAACCTGGCAGAATTTGAACTCAGAATGGATTTCATCGGTCTTTATGTTATGAGTTCTAATGTGCCAGCTCAATACCTTTAAATATTGGGTCATCCCATAAATAATGCAGTTTTCTTAATTGCATGAACTAAAAGTCGGAAGAGGATGGGATAAATTACCTGCATCAATTTGCTATAAAAGCAGGTACTAATTTTAACTTGTACTTGTTTTTAGTGCAAGTTTTGAAGAGTGCAGTTCTATTTTAACAGTTATTTTTTCAAAGCTATAATGAAAGTGACAAAGGAGCATATTCAGCATATTTTGCTTTATGAGGTCAATAAAGGCAATAATGCAATGGAAAGTGCAAGAAATATTAATGCAGTATATGGGGATTGGACAATAAGTGTAAGCTAGTGTCTACCGTGGTTCCAGAAATTCCAAGCTGGAAACTACAGCCTAGAAGATGAACCTTATCCTGAAAGATCTGTAGAGCTCAACAAGGATGTCCTGCAAAACCTGGTAGAACAAAATCCCATCATAACTGTTGAGGAACTAGCAGAGATGCTTGGAGTTGGTCATTTAACCATTCATCGACACCTACATGCCATTGGAAAAGTCAGCAAATTGGGTCAATATGTTTCTTACAAACTTTCTAAGTTTAACTGCATGTAGAGAGTGAATGTGTGCTCTTCTTTGTTGTCATGTCTTACGAATGAAACTGTTTTGGACCGAATAGTGACTAGTGACAAGAAATGGGTTCTCTATAAAAATCCAAGTGCTGAAGGCAATGGGTAGGGAAAGGAAAAACACCAGTATCCCAGGCTAAAGGAGGTCTTCACCCATGTAAGGTGTCATCTGTTTGGTGGGATATGAAAGGCTTAGTCTACTTTGAACTTTTAAACCCAAACGAAATGATAACAAAGGAGATCTACCATGAGCAGCTTAAGTCAGTGCTTGAAGGAAAATGACTATCGTTGGTTTCAAGATGAAAGATGTTCTTCCACCAGGAAAATGCTTATACAGCAAGGATGACATTCCAAAGGCTGGAGCAGTTTGAATGGGAAACAATGAATTACCCACCATATTCGTTGGACATTACCTCATCTGATAATCATTTATTCCGCAGTCTTCAAAATCATTTGGACGGAAAAAAATATGAATTCTGAAGACAAGGTCAGAACATTACTGGAGAAGTATTTTTTTATCATGGGTAAGTGAATTTTGTAAGAGGGGCCTTGAAAGTCTACTAAATAGATGGAAGAGCATTGTAGAAAATGAAGGAGAGTATATTTTAGACTTAGTTTATCTTAATTTTGAAAACCCTTGCATAACAGAGGAACTTGTGGAAAATCCCTCCTAGGAAGAGATAAATACTGCTATTAAAAAACTTTCCAATGGTAAAGCTCCTGGACAAGATGGTATTCCCACAGAGGTGTACAAGAGTGGTGGCAGACAACTACTAAGAAATTTTCAGATTGATCTGTTTGATCTGAGAAACTGAATCTTTTCCCTAACAATTCAAAGATGCATCTATAATGTACTTGTACAAACACAAGATAAAGAAGAGTGTATATGATAATCACAAAGGAATAAGCTTGTGCCTAACTGGAAAATTTTTTGTAAGGGTGATCCTTAACTGCATCAATAAACATGTAATAAATAGCATATACCCTGAATCTAAATGTATGTTTTGGGCTGGGAGAGGTATAGTTGACCTCTAACAAATTTAAGAGAAAGCATATGAACAAAATACTGCCCTTTACATCGTCTTTGTCGATTTGGCCAAGGCTTTTGATACAATGAACTGTGAGGCACTCTTGAAAATTTTGTGAAAAGTTGGTCTTCCTGATAAAACAATAAGTGCAATAGTATTCCTGCATAAAGGAATGATGGTGACAGTGATATCTGGTAGTCAATGTTCAGACTCATTTTCTGTTGTTACAGGAACCAGACAGGGCCGTGTTTTAGCTCCAGTGCTTTTACCACATCCTTTTTCAATGATGCTCTAACATACTTTCAGGGATTACTATGAAGGTGCAAAATTCTAGTTTTGCATTGAAGGAGGTCTATTAAACCTAAAATGGCAAAGTTTCACATTACAGAAAAAAACCAAGTCTTTCTGTTTGCTGATGATTGTGCTCTGATTTCTGACACATTGGAAGGAATTCAGGAAAAGGCTGACAGGTTTGCTGTGGCATCTCATGCACTTGAACTGCCTATCAGCATCAAGTTTTATTCCAGCCAAAGCCTGGAGCAGAACATGCTCAAGATTCAAATATATTAGTAGCAGTAATAGTAATAATAATTCTTTCTACTATGAATACAAGGCCTGAACTTTTGTGGTAAATGGCTAATCAATTACACTGAACCCAATGACCAGCCAATAGTTATTTTATTCACCCCAAAAAGACAACAGGCAAAGTTAACCAGTTGAATTTCAACTCAGAACACAAAGGTAGATGAAATGTTGTTAAGCATTTTGTCTGGCATGCTTACGATTCTGTTAGCTCACTGCTTTAGTAATTGTAATAATAATAAGGATGACGAGCTGGCAGAATCGTTAGCATGCCGGGCTAAATGTTTAGCAGTATTTCACCTGCCATTACATTCTGAGTTTAATTTCTGCTGAGGTCAACCTTGCATTTCATCCTTTCGGAGTTGATTAAATAAAGTACCAGTTATGCACTGACTTCGATAAGATTGACTTAATCCCTTTGTCTGTCCTTGTTTGTCTCCTCTATGTTTAGCCCCCTGTGGGCAATAAAGAAATAAATAATAACAGTAGTGATGATGATGATGATATTTCTTTGTATTATAGACACAAAGCCTGAAATTTTATGGGGAGTGGGTAAGCCAATTTCAGTGACCACAGGGCTTAACTGGTACATATTTTATTGACCACAAAACAAAGAATGGCAAAGTTGACTGGTGAAATTCGAACTCAGAACATAAAGATCCAGAGGAAATGTTACTAAACATTTTGTCAGGTGTGCTAATGACTCTACCACTTGCAACCTAAATAATAATAATTATATCTCTTCATTAACCACCAAAATTTAACAAAAGTTTAGAATAATATAGGATAATACAATATGGGATTTCACAAAAAAGTTTCTAAAAATTAAAATCACAAAAACAGATAATAAAAAAATTCAAATAATGATTCTATAAAAGGAGAAAGGCCTCTGAGGGTTACTGGTGGAAACCTTATAAAACTGCAGTAACCCTGACCATTAAGGCAAGTGCCTTTCTCAGTGGCCCTTCTTTAATCTACAGGTCCATGCTTAGAGCTGCCACACTCATCAAGTTTTCAAAATTTTCTGGGAAGTAACATTTCCTTTTCCATGTTCAGTTTTCCTTTCAAGTGAAACTTGAAAAAATGGAGAACTTGGCCAAAGCAAAAGGCAGCTAAAATTTTATTTGGTCCACTACACAGTTTACTTAGCCAAAACCACCAGACAGATAAAGGCTGCCTGATTTTCCTGAGCAAAGGTATGTGGTGGGATGACCTTCACAATGGACATAGCTGATAACTGATGGCTTGATCTGCCCTACATATGACAACAGGTATACAAATCTTATCTCTACAAGTCAGTTGTTACATGGGCAAAGGAAAAATGCATGCAGAGTAGTTTCATCGTTTTACATGCAGCATGAATAGAATTGACTAATGGTGCTTCCATGGCTGTAGAATTTATCTGGACAGCCAATGTTCTCCTACTAGCACAGTCAGGCCAGGAATTTCTGGTAATTATCCATGGAGCCCCAGATAGAAAGTCTTTTGGAATAGACTAGGTTCTATTAAAGAAGTAATCTGTGGAAACACACATCTGAGAAATAGCAATGAGGAATTTCTGGAGATGCTGTAGCCTCAGTGCACATCAGTGCATCATCAACCATAACATACCCAGTCCTCCATTAGGTGGGTATTGACAGCAAATAGAGCACCTGGACATCCCTTCTACAGAAAGTGGATCCTGCCTACACCTTCCACACCGTTAGAGTTGGCACATTTCATGTGAGCACACTGAAAGGTAGGCCTGGTGAGATTGATGAGAAACTTGAAAGGAGGCATGCAGATGTGTGTTGTATCCAAGAAGTAAGGTGGAGATGAGGTTCTGCCAGGTTCCTCACAGTCAAAGAGCATAGGTATAAAATCTTCTGGGTAGGAAACAGTCATGGGGTTGATAGTGTGTGCATACTTCTTGCTAAGACGTGGGTTGATTAGGTAATTTAGGTAGTCAGTGCATGTGATAGAATATTTAAGCTTTAAAACTAGTTTTGCAAAGTGGAATAACTGATGAATAGAAAAAACTGATTTTATGACAACCCTTTTGCAGACTACCTCATCAACAAATGACAGTTAAGTAAAGATTTTACTGATGTCCGTAAATTGATGGTCACTAATTTTTCAGCAGCAGTAATAGTTTTAGGAGTGGCAATGAAGGTCATATCATGCCTCCTCACATCCTTCCACAAGAATTAATACTGCTGAAGATGTTTGTTAAACTCTGGAAGGTTGAAGCACACAGTGGAAGACCCTAGATGTTTTAAACTCTGTCAGGGAAAACTGCTTTTTGTCCTTCTGGTGTAAATACAACATAATACCAGTCAAGAACAGTGGACGGTGGTATAAATAAACACTGTTGCCTTAAAACTGTTGGCCTTCTGCCAAAATTTGAAATTATTCTTACTACTACTACTACTACTACCACCACCACCACCACCTCCTTCACCACCGCCGCTGCTGCTGCGATTGCTGCTGCTGCGATTGCTGCTGCTGCGATTGCTGCTGCTCAGGTTTAAGAAAAAGAACAAGAGTCTCCTTTCTTACACAGAAAAAAACTGAAAACATGCATAATAGTGTTCAATGTGAACCAATTCTGTGTGAAAATGCCCAAACAATACTTTCATGATAAGACCTTTTTCATCAAAATTTCTATATCTGTCCTCATAGGTAAACCTGTCAATACTTTTACAGAAATAGTTGTCTATATACAATGAAGTACAAATAGAATCACAAATTTCATGAATAAAAAAAGGAAAAGAGAATTCCAATGACAAAACACAAAGAATTATTACGTTTTACTTTTTGGTAGTAATCTCTGCTGTTGTCTGATTTAATTTCCTTAGAGGTAGCTGCAGTTTCTTTTGACAAGTAACATTTCCCACTTTTTTTCTTTATTTCAAATGATAAACATTTTTTATCAGTCAGACATTCATTTGCACAGGCTTCTGGTGTTACTTTTTTCTCTTTCCACAATGATTTCCCTGCTATATCCAGAGCTGCACCTTTTACTTTCACAAAATGGATCTGAGCAACTAGAATTAAATAAAAATTTAGACAAATGGAAACAACATTAACAGTAATAATAATTTCTAACATGGAAAACAAAAAGGACAAAAATTTGAGCTAGGGGTTAATTGATTAAACCGGCCTCTATAATTGACTAGTATTTTATTTTATTGGCCCTGGAAAGTTAGAGTTGACATCAACCAAATTTGAACTCAGAAGTTAAAGAGCCAGAACAAATGCCACAAAACATTTTTTATCTGATGCTCTGTTGATTAGTCCTGTAGTTCCCAAACTTTCTCAGGCTGGCACCTCCTTGGCACCCAGGCCATATTCCCATCGCAAATATAGACCACTTTCAGCAGCAGATTCAAAACAACTGTGTTTAACAAATAAAACTTAAACCTAATTAACCTATTAATATTTTTTTACATTTATCACCTGATTTTGGCCACCCCATTATCCTCCCACTTTTCTTCAACACCCCCTTGGATCTTTCCACTGCCCCCAAGTGGACAGTACTACCCACTTTGGGAACCATTGGATTACTCAACCCATCACGGCACAAAACCTCAGATTCTACAGTGAGGATACATGACAATATATGAACCTCAATACTTGAATAGTACTTGTTTAATCAACCTTAGCAGTATGAAATGTAAAGTACATCCTGATGAGATTTGAACCCAAAATGTAACTAAATATATTAAGTTCAACATTTTAGGTGATGAGGGAAAAATATCAGCATTTTGTCCATCCTTACATTCTGAATTTAAATACTGCCAAGGTTGGTTTTGCTTCTCATCCTTTCGAGGTTAATAAAATAAATAACTGTTGAGCACTGGGCTTGATGTAATCAAATCTGCCTCCTCCCTAAACTTGCTGTCCTTGTGCCATAATTTGAAACCGATATTAAGTTCAACAGTTACCATGAAACAGCGACAGTGAAAGCCTACAATGTAGATGCCCATCTTGTTAGATATATTAACAAAATCTCTCTCAATCACTCTCCTCAATCTTAAAAAGGGAAGGCCAGATTATATAATGTGATCTTATGCATACAGGGTCAAAGGGTCAAACCTGACTTAGGTAATGGAATTGATGGGCATTGCACTCTAGCAATATATAGAAGATTAGTGGAGGGGAAAGAGCACTGATATTCTTAGGGATGCTCTGAACTTTCATGTAAATGAGGTGGCAATTTGGTTTCAAAAATCTTTTTGGTCTGGGAATACTATGGGCAACTTTCTGGCAATGTTAACAAAGGACTCTACTAGACCAAACAAAAAATCTAGTCATGAATGTGCCATCCAAGATGTGCACAGAGCAACGAATTAATGTTACAGGCACTCATTCAGTGTCCAAGCATTATTGACTTATAGATTCATGTGAAGCAGTTATTGTGTGTGTTTCAAATCTGTCAGTAACTTCCATCATGATGATTGCCCTACATCCTCCTTTAACTGAGTGCAAAAGATAGTTTTCCTCTGTCTGGTAGCAATAGGAAAAAAGTTTGTGTAGTGGATGAGATTCAAAGACCTGGTAATTGGGACTTTGCTCTTTGGTCAATCCCTAATTTGTATTAATAAGGTTTTACTTGTCAAGAAGTTGAGGATGGAAAAGAAGATACTCTTCTCAAGAAAATTTAGCAAAAGTATTGTAAAGTTGTAAAAATAGTGAGAGCATTTGGGGGCCCACAATGGATACACCTGTATGTCAGAGAACAATAATTAGACAGGACACTTGTACTTGAAGTACAGAGCAATGGTGGAGCACTTCAAATCATCCTAAATAGAGATCCTTCTACATTCCAAAGGATAGCATCATCATTCTCATTTGTATTTTAAATATATACATAAATACTTGTTTCAGCATTGGATGAAATCTTAACAAATACAGACCAAGTCAACTCCCTCTGTCATGCTTGTGGTAGTCAAGAACACAAAATAACAGTCAAGTAATGGAACAGATGATGTTGAATAAACCTTTGCAACATAAAAGTTGTTTTTTTTACCTCCAATCAGAAATCATCATTATTTGTTTCATTATAATTTAGGATGGTGGAATGGAATATTATTTCAGAATCAGAAATCTGTTTTAGATTATTGCTGACTTCTAGTATAGAAGAACTCATGTATTACACAGAATATTTTTTTTACCTCCAATCAGAAACTATCATTATTTGTTTCATTATAATTTAGGATGTTTGAATGAAATATTATTTGAGAATCAGAAATCTGTTTTAGATTATTGCTGACTTCTAGTATAGAACTCTTGTATTATACAGAATGTGTGGATGAGAATATTCAAGTTAGAAATTAAGAGAAAAACTACCAAGAATAGCTGAGGTTTAGCTATGGAAGTAATAAGTTTACTTCATAATATTGTAGTACTGTTTGGACTTCTGGCTGTGTGGCTAAAAATCTGCTCCACAGCTAAGCCTTGTGGATAAAATTTGGTGGAAGGAAACTAGGAGAAGCCTGCTGGGGAGAAAATACTTCCATACTTTCTTTGGTGGAAGACTTAATCCATCAGCCAAATCAATATCATTACCCAGCTCTTGAGTATCTTTAATGACGTCTGTTGTGTTACAAGCATTTGGGAAGGTCTCTGGTCTGAGAATGAATTCTCTTCTCCCTCTCATCACTCACAAATACCATGGAAATTGTCACGGACACAGTTAGTCTTTCTCTGACATAGACATTTAGCACAAAGCTAAAACAAAATTAACTAGACAGAGTCAAAAAGAGAGAACATATTTACATTACCTTTACAAGACACTTCTGGAGTCCATTCATTATTCTCTTTACATGCAGCCTTTAAAATTTCTCCATCTTGACAAGTATAGGTTACTACAGATTTATAGGTAGTAGTATTGTAAGATATAAATGTACCAGGAACCTCTTTTGGTGGTCCACAGTCAATTTTTGTCAAGGCTGGAGTTGATAAGAGAAATTAATATCAATGGTGTATATATGTTAGGAGAAAAGTAAGAAAGTAGACTGAGGAAAAGGTGGAAGAGGAGATTGGGAGGGCTGGTATAAAAAGGGGGATGCCTAAAACTGGGCAAGATGCTGAGATGGTTTGAGGGCAGTTGCTATGGCACTGAGATAGATCTGGACACCCCTGTTAATGGGGACAAAACCCAGATTTAAAACACTGGATGATGATGAAAAGCTATGTAAATAAAATATTAGTAAAATATAAATAAAAATAACTTTTGAGACAGATATATATCTGTGTGTGTGTGTGTTAAACCTATCTAATTTATCCCCATTTTTTCACAAAAATAAAAATAAACTTTAGTGGGTGCGTAAATTACATGAGTAAATCATTTCCAGAATATTTTTGGAATTCTTTTGTTGAAAATGACGTACAAAACATAGGAATTCATACTGGAAGTTGACTCATTTAATGTCAGAATAGATTTTTACAGGAAAAAAAAATGGCTTAAATATGCATAATGGAGTTGACTTTTATTTATGCTGGATGGTATAATGCTTACTTTTCCTGTATAAATTTACTAAAACCATTAAATGGTTAATTAGTTTTTGAAGTCTGATATTCATGCTACTAAACACAGTCCAGGCTATATTTTCATTGCTTAGAGTTTCTACCTATCGTAATGAAGCACATATTTAATTTCTCCTTTGATAGAAGGGGAAGACTTGAAAATTAGGATTAATATTCCTGGCACACCTTTCTATGTGTTCACTCACCTTTAACTGTCTGTATTGTGGGTGGTGGATTTGCTCTTTGTGAATGGTGGTTCTTTGACGGAGGGAAATTCCTGTTTGTCCAATATAGCAGTTACCAATGTTCACAGAACACCACAATGCAACAAAGGTTGAATAAAGAGGCATTTTTCATCAATAAATATCTCCCCCAACTAAATATGAACACATAACTCAATACAGAACACCATTAACCCTTCAATTTAAACCACTAACGCCTATACACTCCCTACACCATTCACATTATAAATCTATATCTAAACCCAGTACTACTTACCTCCCTTACAAATAATCTTTTTTCTCAGGAACTATTAGACCTGATATCGTGTATTAGCCGGTGTATTCAAAGCAACGAATAGCTTTGCAGAAACCATGGTATGCTTTGTTTTCTGACTTTATAATCATCTCATAATAATGACTTTTATGACTTTTATTACTACCTCAGTCCATCTAAATGTATATATTTGTCGTTACCTTTCATAAAAAGCCTTTTTTTATTTACAATGTGCATTTTCGTTGATTTTTCATATTTTTCCCCTTACAGTTCCACGTGTATTTTATATTTTCTTTTTGTAACATATTTCTTCTACATATATATATACTATAGCTTTAGGCCGACCAATGCCTTGTGAGTGGACTTCATACACAGAAACTGAAAGAAGACTGTCGTATATATGTATATATTTGTGTGTGTGTGTCTGTGTTTGTAACCCCCATGATCACTTCACAACCGACGTTGCTTTATTTATGTCCCCGTAGTGTAACAGTTCAGCAAAAGATATCGATAGAATTAGTACTAGGGTTACAAAGGATAAATCTTGAGATTGATTTCTTTGACTAAAGGTGGTGCTCCAACATGGCCGCAGTCACATTACAGAAACAATTAAAACAAAACATAACTATGCCATTTTAATCCCAAGCAACGTCACTAGTGTATATAAAAATATATGCACATTCATATATGTATATATAAATACACACAGATATATACAATAGATAAAATGGAAAATTTCTACTGACCTGGCAGAGGAATGTATATATCCCAACCTTCATTGCTGGGTTTAAGTTCATTATTCAACTGAGTTGCATTACTCAGCTCACACAACTTAGTTTTCTCATTGTACTGATAAGCACTACATGCCTGATATTGAAAGCAAGCCTCATTACACTCTTTTAAGCTCTTATTCTTAAGTTTTCCTAAAATAGCCTTGCTTGGTACACTAACTCTTTTAAGCTTCAAAGGCTCATCAGCTGGAAAAAGAAAAAGAAAACAAGGAATACATTTTATACTCATCAACCCACCCAATCAATCACAAACACATTACATGCAGCACAAACATTAAATATTGTAAAGGATGTGACAGATGACATGTGAATAGACAATTTATTTTACATAAATAATTAATCCGCAAAATGATGCCTTTAACAGAATTCATATGATTTATAGAATATCTTGTAAGTTATTTGAAACTTTGTCTCAATACTTAGCCTGCAGACAATATACATTTGCTCAAGTGTTCTCTAATAGTGAGCTTTTGTTAGGTCAATATTCCCTTAAACAAATTAAGTGTTGTTATGGTCATTTAATCTTAAACAAAAGTGCACTATCAGAAGGATGAACAAATGGATTATCTGCAACTGAAACATTCGGCTGAGCTTTTGTTTAAGTGTTATGATGTTATAACAAAGGTGATAAATGGGGGAAATGTTGAAGTGGATAGATAACTTGAAATGAAATGAACTGGTAAGCAATGATTTATTCTCAGTTATAAAATAACAATGATTGTCATACATGAAATAAAATAAAATAACAGGTCACAACAAAGATGTGTGAGAGATTTTGTGTCTAGGCTGGACTGTTGATCTGTAGACAAAGTTGACATACTGTTTGGAGATGTGTAGAGGTAGTCGTGGTCTATTGGTCATGTAGTGTTCAGACAGGCATCTGGTGGAGATGAAAGCAGAGACTAACTGGTGTCAGAGCATTGTTGCCGGATATGAGTTGTGTGTGGTCAGTGGTGCATGCCAAAGACCTAAAACATGGAGAACTGCCTTTCTTATAGAGAATAGTGGGCTCTCAGGAGCTGGTGATTAATTTCTCATGTAAGGAGAAATAAACTGTTGTGCCAATATGATTAGACAGCTGAAAGCCAACCAATACAAACAAGTTCATTTAATCATGAAGTCATGTGACTTGCTGGAATGAAAAGGCCTTGAGGTGCCGATTTTCAGGTATTTAAGACTAGATGAGTCAAAACGAAAACATTTCACACAATGACAGTGTAAATCACTTCTGCTACAATGTACTAGAATTCACATAGATTCTTAGAAGTATGTCTGATGTTGAGTAATAATTTTCTGGATGGATTGTTTTTTAAAAATATATTGTCCATCTAGAAATCAATGTACCTGGTGGTTTTGTAATGTTTTAGTCAATATTTCAATTGCTAGTACATAACTATCAATAAAGTAATAATAATAATAATAATAATAATAATAATAATAATAATAATAATAATAATAATATAATAATGAAAATAATAATCTCATGGTTTCTGATTTTAACTGACTGGAAGTGTTATCATGTACATTGTTTTGTCTCAGTATAAAGGATGGGCTATAGTATAAAGGATGGGCTTGTCAGTTGTTTAACTGTAACCAGATGAGCATGCCCCTTAGTGGCTGATGATATGTGTATCTCTGATTACAAGCAGAAGTAGTGGGGAAGAATCATAGCTATGTGTTGAGAGGAATTCTTTGGAGTTTGGATAATTGACCTCTGGAAATATGGGTGTTTCATTCAACGTCCTTAAACAACCCTTATTCAGGAACCTTTTGAGAAGGTGGGGCTACTCAACTTGAAGAAAATTCTCACTGGGCCCCATCTGGAAGGTCATGCATTGTTTATCTTGATATGAGGTCACCTTGTTGCACACATATGGTTGTGATGCATGTGCCTGGTGTACCCTTATCAGATGGGTAGTCATGATGGGTATACTGGGCTCCATATATTTTACCCGTGTCACTTTGAGATGCATTGCTCTTTCACTCAATAATAACAACAACAACGTTTTGTTTATTAATCACTAATGTAGACAAGGACATTGGGATTGTAGAGGAAGATTTATGTAAAAGTAAATGTAAGATGTAAAATATCAAAGAAACAAAAACTTCAAAGTAAAATTTCATCAAACTAAGGGAAACTTCCAAGAGTTACTTATGGAAATTCCACAAAACCTTAGTCACCCTGACCACTAAGACAAGTTCCATCTTCTAGTAGTCAGTTTCCAGTTTACAGGCACATGTCCATATTTATTCAGTTCTTGTGGACTATGCTCACCACTCTCATCCCCCATCAGCAAATTTTCTGGTGAGCAACCCTTCTTTCTCTACATGCAACTTTCTTTTCAATTGAAACTTGATAAAGTTGATGAAAACTTGGCTAATGACAAAGGTGTGCTGTCTTCAGCCCTATCAATTTTGTCCAGCTTGTGACAACTTTTACCTAAGCCAGCAAACATAAAGACTGCCTGTCCTTCCCAGTCAAAAGCAGTGAGATGATTTTCATAAAGGATTCAGCTGATAGCCAGATCCACCATACATGTGACAGCAGGTTTTGACATAGCACCATATATCAGGACAACTCAGGACTTGAACAAGTGCATGCAGAACAATTTTATCACTTTGCATGTGTCTTCAACATGCCCAGCTAACACCACCACCACCACTGCTGCCGACTCCACCACTACCACCACCACTACCACTACTACTACTACTACTACTACTACTACTCAGGTGTAAGGAAAATAAGACGTTTCTTTTCTTACATGAAAATGCAAGTGAACTTATGCATAAAAGTGTTACCACAACCACTACTATTCAGGTTTAAGGAAAATAAGAACAGTTTCTTTTCTTACATATAAATACAATCGAAAGCATGCATAAAATCTTTCAAGGTGAATAAATTCTCAGTAAGAATAACTTAAAAGTATTTACAATTCTTAATATTGCATTTTTTTCTGTCTTCATTTGTAAACCTGTCAATGTCTTTACAGATTTGGTTGTCTACATACTATGAAGTAGAAATGGAATCACAAATCTCAGGGAAAAAAAGGAAGGAGAATTCCAATGATAAAACAAAGAATAATTACGTTTTACTCGCTGGTAGTAATCTTTGTTTTTGTTTTTCTTCAGTTTGTCGGAGGAACTTGCAGATTTCTCTGATAAGTAACATTTTTTATTTTCTTTATTCATTTCAAATGATAAACATTTTTCATCTAACAAACATTTTCCTGCACATTCATGTACTGTTACATCTTCCTTGTCCCACAATGTTTTCCCTGTTTCATCCAGAGATGCATCTTTTATTTTCACAAAATGGATCTGAGTATCTAGAATTAAAGGAAAATTTAAGCCAATAAACAATAATATTAACAACAATAACTTTTCATCAAAGAAACTAGGTCAAAACTTTGAGGTAGAAATTGATCAATGAAATTGGCTTATACACCTGACCACTAGTATATTTCATTGACTCTGGGAAAGCAATGCTTACATCAGTTGCATTTGAACTTTGAAGCTAAAGTGCCAGAAAAATGGCACAACACATTTTGTCTGATACTCAAATGATTGTCAATCTATCAGTCTTTATAACAAGAATGATTATAATTATTAATGGTAACAATATTACTGAAGATAGTTCCTAACTCAAACACAAGGCCACACACTGTGTAGTGAATATAAATGAGTATAAACTAAACTCAGTACTTGACTTGCACTTGTTTTACCAACCTCAGAAGTAAATAAGGTGAAGCACATCTTGTTTGAATTTAAACTGAGAATGTAAAAAGATGTAACTAAATGCAACTAGCTATGGAAAAGTTAAAACCCATCACTTTACTGATTTTGTCATGTTTTGACCTAGGAAACAATATAGTTTTCCTTCTACTATCATGTAATGAATGAATATAAATATGTAGTAAATGTGTACACTCACACCTTAAGGTAGCAAGCTAAGAAATTTTAAATCATCCGAGTTATACTTTCAATGAAATGAAAAAAAAAAGTGAATATATTTATGAGACTGACTCTTCTTAATTTCATGATCAGAATAAGCCTAATTTTAACATGAAATGAGGTTGAAATTTTGATTAATAAAAATATTTTCATTGAACAAGTAGCCCCTTTACTATTTGTTTTCCATGCAGGAAGTAAACCTGAGTATTTTTCCCAAGTTGTTCATTTAGCATAAATATGGGATGAATGGTGTAAGCCAAGGATTACAGTTTGATTGTCAGTCCAGTTCAGTTCACTTTACATAGCCCTTGATAAAGACTTGAATATCACATTCTAATTGATTTCCCTAATTATGCTTTGTATGACTAAACAATGAATTTGCAACTAATTACAATGAGCTGATATTTATATCTTTTAAGAAGCTATTCATGTCAGAAGAAGCTAGGTTGTGAAATTCTTACCCTCCCTCTCACAGCTTTGAGATTAATGTGGTTCATGCCCATTATTATCTGAAGGGCCATGAGCTGGGTTAGAGAAGGTAACAAATTATATCAGAAACTAAGCTATGTCAGAGCTGGTAGGATGCAATATTCAGTTCAAAATTTACTGCGGATGAACTACTTTGGATTGGCCTATGTGAACACCTAACATGCTAGATCATCATCTTCACATCTGACCCTCTTAAAACGTTTAGGTCATATTATCTAATGTATTTCTAAGGAATGCTGAAGATATAGTATTCAGGATCAAATCTGACCTGTGGATTTTCTATTCTAGCAAGCAACTGAGAGTTACTTGAGAGATAGCACACATTCCCAAGGTTGTGGTGGGCATAGATGAAAAACAAATTGACAACTTTGTCTTAGAAAACTTTTAGTCACAGAATACTATGGACAACTTTCTGAAGTCCTTGGCTTGGCAGGGCTAATAAAGGTCCAAGATAAACCCTTGGAAATACAAGCCTGTCCAACAATGTATTCTGTTAAACCAAATCATTTTTGCATGTTCTTTTTCATTGTCCATGCATTGCTGATTTATGGAGTTATGTCAAACAGCTGCTGTTGTGTGAAGGAGTGACCTGGTTGTCAGCCAAATCCAACATGGTGATGGCAACATACTCCCTTTAATCAAGCAGAGAAGGCAGTTTTTATTTTTATGATTGCCATAGCAAAATAGATTGTATGGTGGATGAGATTGAAAGGTAAAAGACATAGACTTTCCAATTTGGTAAATTTTACATCTGCATTTTTAAAACTTCACTTGTAAAGAAAATGAGGATGGTGTAGAAGGTAATGACCAGAATGGAAATTATAGAAAGCAAGGTAAAATAGGCAATAAATGGCAAGAGTGCATGAGGACAACAGTACCTAAACCTGTAGGTCAATATACAATAATTGGAGGGAGTTCAGGATGATTTTCAAAGGTAGGGTTCTTCATTTGGTCTTAAATGGAAATCCATCGACATTCATGGGGATTGCTTCATCAACATTCATGGGGATTGTGGGGAGAGCTTCCCTCTCTCTCCCACCTGTCACAAACATCATGGAAACTATTATGGACTCAATTTTCTTCTGACAAAGACATTTAACATGCAAAGATGGAACAAAATTACTTTGACAGAGACAACTGGAGTGAAGCTATTTATGTTACCGTTACAAGCAGATGTTACTGGAGTCCATTTGTTGTCCTTTCCACATGTTGATTTTAGTTGTTCTCCTTTTGGACAAGTATAGGTCACTTCAGATTTATAGGTGGTGGTTTTGTAGGACTTCACTGCATTAACAACTTCTTTTGGAGGTCCACAGTCAATATTGAAGAGAGCTGGGATTGATAAGAGAAATTGATACCAATGGAGTGTGTATGTTATGAGGAAGGTGAAATGTAGATAATGAATGAATAAAACTGAAGATATACATACATACGAACATAAACATTTATATGTATACCTGTACGTATGAATATGCATACAAATATATGCATATATTTGTTTATATACTCATTAACATACAAACATACATATATACATACATATGTATATAACTCAATATACATATGCTTTGGAACAAAATATTTTGAGTTCTAACACTAGGTTATTAGTAACATAATGCCTAATGAAATAAAATGTATGTCAGTACACTGTATATACACACAAGAAAAATTTAGAGAATAATATTGAGTGAAAAAAATTGAAGAAATTTATAATGTTATATATATACAACCCATGCCTATATACCTATATATGTATATGAACATATACAAGCAAATAAGTGTGTGTGTGTGCATAGATGTACATATCTACTTACTGTCACTCTCATGCAAGGAGTGTCATTCATTTCCAATCTTTTGTGAAAACATGTCCTTACAGAATATACTGGGTGTTTTTTATTGACATGAGCGCCAGTGAGGTCATCAAGTAACTCTCATGGCTATACACTTCAACTGAGTGAGAAATGCTATTGAAAGAGGAAGCTTTGTGCAAGGTGATAAGAGATTAGAATATGATACTAGGATGGGAACAGGTGTCCTGCTGAAGAGAAGATTCTTGGCTACCACAGCTCTGTGTGTGTGTGTGTGTGTGTAAGAGAGAGAGTGAGATGATGATAAAGATGTGTCTGGGCATATCATCAGTTTGCAGGGCAGAGTAATTAAGTGAAGTGGTACAGAGGATTGAATAGGATGAATGGGCAGATAATTTCATGAGAGAGCAAAAACAGAGTTGGAGGGAGAAGGGAATGTAGTAAGTGAAAAACATGGGTGGAGAGGAGGATATTAAGAAAATGAGTTGTTAGGGTGTGATTTGTCAGGAACAAATCATGAGTATGGGTGAAGACATATATGATGCACCTTTAAGGTTCCAGTTTCACTTAGATGTATTTTCTCAAGCATAAGAACTTGCCAATCATCTTTGTCCTTTATAACCTCTTCCAAGAAGTTCAACAACTGAAGCACATTTTTTACCACTTTGTCCCACATCTTCCTGGGTTTTCCTCTATCACAAGTTTCATTTACAATTAGTGATCAATAATTCTTTTTGCAGCTGTACTCATCCATAAGCATCACACAATCCCAGTGAAGTCTTCTCTCTTGCATATTACATCTGATGCCTCTTATGCCCAATTTTTCTCTCAAAACACACTTTGTTGCACATAACCTACTGACATTATGCTGCCATGTAGCACTTATGTCTGAACATAAGCATCATACCTTTTACTCTGAGAGAAAGGACCTTTCTTATCAACAAAAGTAATAGCTCTCTGCACTTTCCCAGCCAGATCTGATTCTAGCAACTTCACTCTTAGAGCATCCTTCTCCCCTACAAATTAAGTCCCTACTTAATAAAAACTATCTACTATTTCTAAGGATCTTCCTAGACTTTAAGGAAATCTATTTCTTGTGAGGTTTAGTGTTTATTGTTTCTGCACATCTGACATATGTAAAGATTTTTTTAAAATTAAAATTCCAGTAATTCCACTTATGTGTCTACAACTTGCACTGGGAAAATCATATGGAATTTCTACCTACAACCTTTCAACATATTGAGCAGAGCCATTTTCTTGTTAGGATTAGTAATTTATATGCTTTCCTGCTCACTATGACTTTGGTCTAAATTAACTCTTAGGCACTTCGATTTCAATCTTTGTTCCTCCCCTGAAATTTCTTCTTTAATTCTATCAACAATAGAATCAGCTATATAAATATCTATGTATATAAAGTTATATTTAAGCCGAATGAATGTATTGTGACTTGATGTGAAAGCCACTGTGATCTTACATGAAGATAGTGAATACATGTGTGCACACACACACACACATATAATTCTTTAACAAGAATTGCATTGACAGTGACTTTGAAGTTTCGACCAGCTAAGCCTTCATTGGACTGTGATACATTTGCATTCATTTTGGCTTTATATAATCTCTGTTCAGTCAAAATTTCCTAGGGTAAGCTGAGTTCTGTTAAATGATAATTATGTTGTGCAGGAGGGTGTGAAGGCAATGAGTTATGGAAAAGTTTTGATAATTAAATTTAGGGTCATTCTATTGTTTCTAGTTCATTCATGCATGTAGAACTTTGTAGCCAGGTGTATATATTTAAGTGTGTATTCTTCATTCAATAAGGGTTCACAAAAGAATGTAGTTAGGTTGAAGGTGTATGTTGATCAGCATGTTTCACTAAGGTGTATGTTTCACCAAGTTTAGCTGTTGGTTTTATTTGTATATTAATGGGATATTGAGACTTTTGTTTTTAGAATAGACTGTGAAGCACTGAGGATCAAAACCCAAACATGGCAACAACTGCAACTGTAGAACCTCTTCATCCTGCCCTTTAGAATGTAACTGTCTCTTAAGCAATATTCTATTGTGCAAGTATAATCTCAAACACTACACTAAGTACTACATCCACACATATATAGGGTCTACAGAAAACCACCTCAAAACATGATACAACCACCACATTTGCAACTTAAATGATAAAAACAGTACTTCACTAACCAAACCTAAATGGACTTCAAAATCAAGAAATATTCCTTTTACCATTAACTGCAAAATATTGTTACTCATGCAACCACTCAAAGGTAACAACAAACCCTGCCAGCTTTGTACCAATGAATCTTACCACATTCTTATATTCAAGAACCAAATTCTAAACTGAAACTTTAAATCACAAAATTTTTAAAACACTAAAACATTTCAAATCAGTTGTTTTTTGTTGTTTTTTTTGAACAACGAAATATAAAAATATTTCACCACATTTCTTTTCTCCTTTTCGCCTTCACCATGAACTACCTCCATACTACACATAACTGATATTACAGCTCTACACTAAAATGTTCTAAAATATGAACACACATCCACAAACACACATACATATATGCAAAGAGAATAGAGGAATAATCTTGCTTAGAATTTTTTGCACATTCTTAACAATGCCTACTTTTGCATGTGTTAATAAATTAAAAATTATATATTATAAAATATCCATATTGAAAGCATATAGAAGAAATATAAAAATACACTACAAATTTTAACCTTTGTATTTAGGGGCTACCCTAAGGGATAACCAACATCCTCTTAATACAAACAGGTGAACAAACCTAAATAACACCAGCTTGCCAACAAACTAAAACTTATCACCTTTGTAAACTTTAAAATCTCATTACATAAAAGCTGATACACCTAAATAATACACCTAATTACAAAGACTGGAGTTTGAATTTTAACCTTCATGTTCTAAAAATGAAAGATTAAGTATTCCATTAATATCCAAATAAAAATAAGAGCAACTGAACTGGGTGACACATCTGCTAATCAACATACACCTTCAACCTAACTACAATCTTTTGTGAACACCTATTATCTGAAGCGTACGCACCTAAGCATACACACCTGGCTACTAAATTCTACATCTGTGGCTAATAGTGCACCTCCAAATTTGATCACTAAAGCTTCTCCATAATGCCTTGCCATCATGGCCTACTGTACAACATGATTATCATTCAACAGAACTCAGCTTAACTGAGAAAATTTTAACTTAAATTTTAACTCAAATGTACTGCAGTCCAATGATGACTTAGATAGCTGAAACTTTGAAGCCACTGTCAAAACTAGACACACACACACACATATAGATGTATCATTTAATAATCACAGAATTTCAGTATGAGCAACTAATAACTTCATATAGTAGAAACACAATAATTCAGCAGATTTATATGTCCTAACTTTGTCCTGAAGTAATCCATCAAGCATGATATATTACTCTGATGAATTTTTGTGTTTTCACAGTATGAAACTGTTAGTAGTAGCTCATATCTAAATACTGTTTATTTTAAATGATTGTTATCTCACTGGATGGTGTAGTTTTTTTTTTGTTGATTCTACCTATAATGGAACAGTAATCTGCCTGCCTGCCTGCCTACCTACCTATATATATATATGTGTGTGTGTGTGTGTGTGTATGTATGTGTGTATGTATATATATATATATATATATATATATATATATATATATATATATATATATATATATATATATAAAACATCATGGTGTTTGGAGTGATCCCTAGTGATGCGATGTTATGCCTACATTCATTTTACCACATGGCCTGAGACTCAACACGGAGGTCTACATCAAGTGCCTACAGGAGGTAGTGCTGCCCTGGGTCAAAAGGGTGGCTGCTGGAAGACCCTATGTCTGGCAACAGAACTCTGTACCTGTCACACAAGCAAGATAACCCAGTCATGGCTGTCAGACAATTTCTGCAACCACACCACCCCTAACCTTTAGCCAACTAACCTCCCAGGCTACAACCCCCATTTTTATTATGCATGGGGTACAGTTGAATGAGAGACCAACAAAACTCCTTGTGACACCAAAGATGAACAGAAGGCAAGGATTATGACAGTACTCACCAATTTAAACAAGGAAACAATCCAGAAGATTTGCAGGAGATCCCAAAGTCATCTGGAGAATGTGACTGAAGCCAATGGCGATTGTATTGAATAAATTTACTCCTTAGTATTTCAAGATATTTTTATGCAATTTTGGTAAATATATCTTAAAATGAGATGTCAATGTTATTTTCATTTTTGTATAATTTAGACAACAAAATTATGAACGAATACCACCTGCACACCTTCCTATAACCTGCATGTTCTCCTTGTGACATCTTCATCTTTCCTCTCTCTCTTTTCCCTGGCTCCATTCTTTGTCCTCCACCTCCTCCTACTGAAGTGGCCATGTTTCTTCTTTACTACTAGATGTTTGTTTCTATCTCACTGCTCTTACTTTAAAATCTCATCTGGCACAGAGCCACCATCTTTAATACTACTGTCCACCTCAACCAAGAGGTCTTGTCTTGTAAAATATTTGGTGACTTCACTGCTGCTGATGCTGCATAAAAAGTACCCAGTACACTCTATAAAGTACGAAGGGTGTTCATTAAAGATTTTCCCTGAGTCACTTCTGGTTATTGCAGGAAACAGAATTTGTACAAATATAGTCATATCTCAACATTTCACATTTTAAATTGCTACTTTCCACTAGTATTCATTTATCTTTTATGGCTGCTGAAGTGGACTACGGTGTTATAATGGATGTAGTTGAATGTAAATCAGTGATTAGATTCTTAAACTTGAAAGGTAGTACACCAAAAGAGACTTTCAATGAAATGAAAGAAGTTTATGGTGACAATGCACCATCATACAATGTAGTCAAGCACTAGCATCATCAGTTCAAATGTGGTCGGACATCGGTGGAAACTGCTCCTATTCCTGGATGACCACATTCTGCCATTGATGATGAGATCCTCCATAAAGTGGAAGCCACCATTTTGGAGGATCACTGCATAATTATTCAGAAACTAGCCCAAGAAGTGAGGATAAGTGTGAGGTCCATGGAAAAAATCATTCTTGACCATTTGCATTTGCAGAAGTTGTCTGCATGGATTCCCCAGATGCTCACACCTTTTCAAAAGCAGGAATAAATCAATTGCTCCCAAGCTCTTTTGGTAATGTGCCAAGAAAATGAGGAGGACTATTTTTGGCAGACTTATCACACTGGCTGAAACATAGGTCAATCACTATTATCCTGAGACTAAAGTCCAGTCAAAGCAATGGAAGCATGATAACTTAGCTCCTCCAAAGAAGGCTCATGTTCAACTCTCAGCAGGTAAGGTGAAGCTCAGTCTTTTGGGACTAGCACAGAATAGTGATGATGGATTTTCTGGCAAGAACACCACAATTTACATGGCATATTATGCTTTTCTGCTGCAGAAATTGTGGGATGCCATCAAAGCAGAGTGGCATGCTGACCAAAGGAGTCCACTTCTTCTAAGACAATGCCCTAGTTCACAATGTGCATGTTGCCCAGATGAAAACACACTCCTGCAATTATGAAATCCTTTCTTATCCCCCTTACTCTCCTGATCTCACATAATCTGACCTCCATGTCTTTCCAAACATGGAGTCTTTTTTGAAGTGGAAGCACTTTTTGGATGATGATGAACTTATTTCTGAGGTAAAGTCTTAGCTCCAGATGCAACATACTGACTTCTATAGATGAGGTCTTCACAGCTGCATAAAATGGTGGGAGAAGTGTGTTACCATTGGTGGTAGTGGTTAAGTAGAGAAGGACTAATAACCATGCCAAGTTTCATTTATCCTTGTCCTTGGGAAGTGAGTCAAGGGAAATTTTTAATGAACACTCCACGTAGTTAGCATTGGGAAGGTCATCCAGCCATAGAAACTATGTCATAGCTGACAGTGGAGCTTTGCACAATCTTCTGACTTGCCAGCTCCTGTCAAACCATCCAATCCACGTCAGCATGGAAAATTATAATGATGAGGATGAAGTATGTATGTATGTGTGTATGTCTCTTCTATTGTTTAACTGTTATAAATTTTCCACTGCCAGTTTCCAACAAAGAGACAAGGCTCCATCTTTGGGAAGTACTTAACACAAATTCAGATTTGGAACTTGAGAAAAGTCTTGCATATTTTTACTGTTCCACTCACAGATTGCACTTGTAATGTATGAATTAACTAAATTATGTATGAATTAGCTGAATTATGTATGAATTTTCTGAAAATCCCAGTTTATCCAGATTCTCTTTTAAGCATTTACTAACAAAACCTAGTGCTCCAAATATTATTAGTATGAATATGAACTCATGTTCTGGATACAGAAGTAGGAGGTTTTGAAGCAGTTGTCCATAGATATTCTCTGGCAAAGGGCACCACGATTTACGTGGCATATGCTTCTCTGCTGCAGAAATTGCAGGATACCATCAAAGCAGAGAGTTGTGGCATGCTGACCAAAGGATTTTCAAAGAGATATTTATATCCACATGGCAGCTGACCTCTATGACGGTACATACATATATGCATGCATGTATATATGTATGTATGTATGTATGATGGCATACATGCGGAGTTGTTACAGCATGGTGGTGAGAAAATTCTGCAGAAACTTCACTCTTTGTTTGGTAAGGTATGGACTAGTGGTAAGGTATGGACCTGAGGACTGGAGAGATGCAGTAATGGTGGTCCTGTATAAGGGAAAGGGCAACAGGAATGATTGTGGTAATTATAGGGGAATATCATTGCTGTCTGCTGTAGGAAAGGTTTTATGCAGGATACTTCTGGATCATCTGCTGAAATACATTGCAGATTGTGTTCTTCCAGAAAGTCAATCTGGCAACAGGAATGATTGTGGTAATTATAGGGGAATATCATTGCTGTCTGCTGTAGGAAAGGTTTTATGCAGGATACTTCTGGATCATCTGCTGAAATTCATTGCAGATTGTGTTCTTCCAGAAAGTCAATCTGGCTTTCGTGTGTGATGTGGCACTGCTGATATGATCTTTTCAGCTAGACAGCTTCAGGAAAAGTGTGTGGAACAGGGTCTGGATTTGTATCAGGTGTTTGTCGATCTGACAAAAGCCTTTGATACCATCAATAGAAAAGCATTGTGGAAAGTCCTCCAGAAACTTGGGTGTCCTGAAAAGTTCCTTGCTTTGGTTAGGTCTTTTCATGAAGACATGAATGGTAGGGTGAATGTTAGAGGGAAGATGTCGGAGCCCATTTCAATACAAAATGGAGTGAAACAGGGGGATATTCTGGCACCGACCCTATTTTCCATATATTTCGCGATGGTGTTCTGTATTGCATTCAGAAACTGCAGATACAGTGTTTACATCCATTATCGAACCTCTGGCAGCATATTTAGTATCAGGCGCCTTGCTGCAAAAACAAAGATATTTACCTCTATCATAAGAGACCTTTTGTATGCTGATGATTGTGAGCTAGTAGCACACACAGAGATTGACATGCAACACATTTTGAATGCATTCTCTGATGCTTGCACTGCCTTAGGATTGACAGTCAATCTCAAGAAAACTGTTGTCATGCATCAACCTGCCCCTGGTAAGCAGTATAGTGTACCAAATATCTATGTGAATGGTAAACGACTTGATGTAGTCGCTCAGTTTGTCTACCTGGGAAGCACTATTAATAGATATGGCAATGTGGATGATGAAGTTCCATATAGAATTAGGAAAGCAAGTGTTGCTTTCGGAAGGCCAGAAAAGCACCTCTGGAGTCGGCGAGACATATGCAGAAAGACAAAGATAAAGGTGTACAAGGCATGTGTGCTCCCTTCTCTTCTCTATGCCTGCAAGACGTGGGTCACATATCGATCCCACCTTAAACATCTGAAACGTTTCCATCAGATGTGCCTCAGACGGATCTATAGCATTAAGTGGGATGACCGCATCAGTGATCTTGAAATACTCAAAGGCTCTCGATGTGTAAGTATAGAAGCTCTTGTGTTTAAGCAAAGGCTCAGATGGAGTGGTCATCTGGTCAGAATGTAGGATTCAAGGATGCCAAAACAACTCTTTTATGGAGAGTTAGCTAAAGGAGAACGACCTCCACATAAACCAAAAAAGAAGTATAAGGACTTACTGAAGGCTTCCTTAAGAGATGCTTGCATCTCTCCTGACACATGGGAAGGCATAGCTATTGATCGTAGCAGGTGGAGAAGGATTGTGCATGAGGGGACAGCCACGTTTGAGAAATCTTGAGTTGCACATGAGAAAGTAAGGAGGGATGTCAGGAAGAGCATTGCTGTTACACTTCCAGAAGGGAGGGTCATCCTTTGATTCTGACATGCAATGTCTGTGCAAGACCCTGCCTCAGTAAAGCTGGACTCATGAGTCATCTTCGTAGTCATAAAATGAGACAGATGAGTGACAACCTGGCCACTGGTGGTGGTGTAACACACCATACTAATCATATCTGTCGGGCATGTGGAAGAGAGTGTATTTCGGCAGGAGGACTTAAACGACATGCAAAGGTACATGAAGCCCAGTTACAACTACAGCCGGCTATTACCAGTAAAGGTCTTAGTTGCCAATTTTGTACAAGACATTGTAGATCTTTAGCTGGGCTAAAAAGTCACATTCGATCACAGTACTAGTAACAGTTAAGCTTCGTGCAATGGCCATACCCGATAACGAGGGGGCAGTCATAATGAATGAATGAATGAATGAATGAATGTATGTATGTATGTATGTATGTATGTATGTATGTATGTATGTATGTATGTATGTATGTATGTATTTATTTATTTATTTATTTATGCCTGCATGTATGTATATATGTACAAATTGCTCTTTCTCTTGTCAATAAAATGTAACTTCCTACTCAATCGTTTTATTTTCTCCCTTCAATCCCTTGGTTTCATTGATAGAAAATCCCAATGCTTCAGTTTTTAGATTATTTTTTTACAACATTATTTATTTCTGCTGCTTCACTACAGTTTCTCCCCATTCTGTCAGAGTCCATACCAATAAATATCATTATTGATTATCATAGTCATAGTAGTGGAAGTATGAAAGCTTATTCAAATTCTTGTTTGTGCACATAGATTTTAAAATCTCCTTCTAGATGAACCCATGTGTTTGAAGCAAAGACCCATGAGCACCTGCCTTCAATATATTTTTGCTGGTGAGCAAATATGAACAAAGATTCTTTTTTCCTTTCCCTATTCTACATGTTCAGAGAAAAGTCCCTTAACAAATTTCTCTTTCTTTTGTTGATAATATGTAACTTGCTGCCCAATCATTTTATTTTCTTCCTTTGATCCCCCCATTTCATTGACAGAAAATCCTAATGCTTCTGTCTTTTTTTTTTTACCATGTTATCATTGATTTATTATTATTGCTAGGAATATCAGTGAATGCATATTTTTGTTAACATTTGTTTCAGGCTCTCTAAAGGCAGTAGACAATTTCTGCCACTTAGTTCAGCAGTGCAATTGCTCAAATAAGAATAGGATGGAGAAAATTCAGACAGTTTTTATCTCTGTTGGCAACCAAACTTGTCTCTCTCTGAGTGAAATGAAGACTGTATGATGATTATGTATGTACAGCAGTAATGCTATATGGCAGTGAGATGTAGGCCTTGAATGCAGAGTACATGCAAAGAATAGAGAGGAATGACGTTAGTTGCTCCACTGGATGTGAAAAGTCAGTGTACATGTGCAACAGAGCACTCATGTATTAAGAGAAAAGTCAGGCATAAAAACAATTAGATGCAGTGTGCAAGCATTGATTTCATTATGTGGTGTGTATGGATGTAGACAGCTGCATAAAGAAGTTGAGCCTAATGAAGGAAATTATATAGGACCAAGATATTTGGCACCTCCAGAAGACCCATCCACCACAGCGAAATTGATCTTAAAATCACCTAGGTAATGCTTGTCCATGAGGGACTCTGTTCCTCCCCCACTGCCATCCTCTCTGACCTGTCTACCTTCCTCCCCACACTTCATCCCCTAACACCCATCACTTCTCTATCACCTGAGAGCAGAGTAGGCTCATACTACATACCCCTGCTTTCTCAGTTGCCTTCCTTTTGCCCTCCACATCCTCATAAAAACTCTTCCATTTTTCATTCTCTTCCCCCCACCTACTGTCTCCACCAATCACCACCTTTCTGTCCCGTCTTGCCTCTGTGTTATTCTCATTCATTCACACCTTGCTTATTTGCTATCATCCAGAATGCTGTCTCATATCTACTGCAACCCCAACCCAAGTCTCTCTTATATTTCACACATCATTTGTTTCTGTCACCTCTTTATCACCCACTCATCCTCTGTATCACCTTACTTATTCTCACCTCCGCCAACGATATCCGTCAAGGGCATGCCTCAGCACGTCTTCATCACCATCTTTTTTCACTATTGCTCACTTTATTTCACCCTCTCACTCACCTGCTCCCTTTATCTCTCTAACTTGGAAACCATGCAAAACAGACAATGGGGCCTTGTGTAGTTCTTGGCCTTACCAGCTCCTGTCAAACCAGCCAACTCCCACCAGCATAAAAAAACAGATGTTAAATGATGATGGTGATGATATATGTATGTATATCGTATGCACACTTGTACGTATGTGTAAGTACACACAAACACACACATATATGTGTGGAAACACACAATAAATAAAATAAATAAAACTCTACTGACCTGGGTTAATGATGTAAGTATCCCAATTCTCTTTATTGGGTTCAAGGTCATGTGTCAAGTGAGTTACATTACTTCGACTACAGGTCTTAGCTTTTTCCTTATACTCAAAAGATCTACATCTTGGAGTTTGATGACAAACTTTATGACACTCCTTTAAGCTCACATTTTCCAGCCGTCCAAAAGTATCCTGCCCAGGTATGGAAGTGCTTTTAATTCGTAAAACCTCATCATTCGCTAGAAAGGAAAAAGGAAGAAAATAAGGAATACATTTCCTACTCACACACATTAAATGTCATATAGCATCTGATGCATAATTACTTTTTAAAGGACAATTTATTTTTGAATAATGCTGGGAGCATGGTATACTTCCTCCAGACATCAATAATGCAATCAACATCACAATTTATAAGAATAAGCAGAAAAGTTATATAGCTCCAATTACAGAGGCATCACCCCACCATCACAGGAAAGATCCTGGCTTGAATACTACTCAATAGACTAACATTGACCATTGCTGTGGATCATCTTCCTGAGAACCACTGTTATTTTAGAACAAACCAAAACACCATGGACATGGTGTTTGTCTTCTGCCAGCTCCAGGAGAAATGTCAACTTGCCTTGAAGCCACTGGTTGTATGATCCAGTAATTCATTCAGAAACTATTAGATGTGATGGTTAAACTATATACCACCGTGTTAGAAAGACCGAATTCTCACAGTAGAGAGGTGGATTGATATTGACAGTCACCTGGAGATGGGTGTTCTGGGATAAAGCCTGGATATATGCAGGCTTTTCCTATTGTACATTCAATACGTGCTATGTACATATGGATAACAAACTTTAATAGTATGCACATTCATAAGTTTATGATACTTATGAGTGCTTGAGAAATTATGTCTAATGTGTAATAAATAGTTCTTGGCCGTATTCATGGAGACATTTTAGCTGAAGGGAGGACTGGCTCAGTTTATTTTATCATATTAAATCCCTTCAGATGTGGAGGATGCTTTGTTTTTATTTCTTACTAAAGTCAGTCCTAGCTAACATCTTGTACTTTTAAAAAATGTCTGAAATGTCTTATTTTCTGGTTAAATTGGAGATTGTATTAGTAATGCTTGTTACTAAGTTTTATATTATAGCTTGGGAGTAAGAACTGAAATTCTTATGCTGGTGTCTGTTCTCTTATTCAGTTTTCTGTGTGATACCTAACTTGAAGATTGAAGTGATGTCAATTTAATTGAATGTTGTTATATTGGTAGTAATCCTTATGTTTAAATCAAACTTCTTGAAGAAACCTATTAAACTCTTTCTAAATATATTGATGGAATGGCTATTCATATAACTTGAAATTGTTAAGCAATTGTTTCTGTATGAACCTAGCCTTAGAATGAACTTTTTGAGGCTGACTCTGACCCAGTTAAAGTTCCTCATAGATATGTAAAGAAATGGCTCACATTTCTTTTTGACTAACAAAGATTCATCATAATAGAAATGGCATCTTGGTATTCATTAGTACTCTAATACTGAGGTTTCTAAATCTATTGAATTTTCCCTGAACACAGTATATCAAGAAGAAAGGGTCCTGATAGGAAAGATAAAATACTTGAGATCAATATAAGTGAATTTGCTAACTGTTTTCTTTTTAATACTATGGACTTAATCTTATTTTATGTTGTGTGAGCTCTTTAGTCTTAGCTGAAACTTCTCTAATTCTAGTTGCATGGGAAGGTGTACTCTTTTCATGTGGGTATAATGGTAGGTGATAAAAAGAGCTGTTATTTTGTGTATCAGAATAAGGAGAACAGTTAATAGTGAAACACCCTGCAAAAGCCATGTTGCCATGCTGTATGTCTTCTATCTCATAACATTCCAAATTCAAACTCTTTCAGGAAAAACTGCCTTCCATCCCTCTGGTGTGAATACACTATAATACCAGTCAAGAACTGAGGTCTGAGTCACAAACTAATATTGTCCCTTCAAAACTGCTGGCCTTGTGCCATAATTTGAAATTACTACTACTACTAACTACTACTACTACTACTACTACTACTACTACTACTACTACTACTACTACTACTACTGCTGCTGCTGCTGCTACTACTACTACTACTATTATTATTATTATTATTATTATTCTATGTTTGACTTTTGCTTTACATATGCACAAGCTGGCTCCAAGTCTCACCCAGAGACCTCAAGAGACAACAGGTTGGAAGTTCGTGTTGGTGTTATGCCTAGGGTGCCATATATTTGGTTTTGTACTTCGTGTTGTACTAGTGAATGGCTAAAAAACCATACAAAAATTATGTTTGTTTTAAAACTTGAGATTATATAGAAAGTGTTTTGCATAGGATATGAGCAGTTCCCATGAGCACTATCTGTTTAATTTCTGCCATTTTGGGGTTTCCTGGTATCTGAGTTAAGTAGCAATCAGCCCTTTTTGCTATCATTCCCAGGGCACCTATGACAACAGGTATTGTTTTTGTCTTCAGGTTCCACATCTTGCTGATTTCTATTTCCAGATCTTTATATTTGCTCAGTTTCTGGTAGGTCTTGACAGATACGTTTATATCGATTGGGACAGTCATATCAATGAGGAGGCATGTTTTTTGTCTGAAGTCTTTTACTATGATGCCTGGCCTATTCACATCTATCTTTCTGTCAGTTTGAATGGTGAAGTTCTAGAGGAGTGAGATGTGGTCATTTTCAAGCACTGGAGGTGGTTTGTGTTCCCACCAGTTTCTATCATGGGGCAAGTCCAGGCTTTTACAAATTACCCAGTGAATATATTGTGCAGCTCTATCATGCCTGTTGAGATACTCCGTAGGCACAAGAAGACTGCACTTGGAGACAACATGATCAATGGTTTCCTTTTGTTGTTGACATACACGACATGTTGGGCTACTGCCGTTCTTTAATATGTTGGCCTGGTAGTTCCTTGTAGGTAGGCATTGATCTTGAGCTGCTATGATAAACCCTTCTGTTTCACATTTTAAGCCAGAGGCCATTAACCATTGATGGGTCAGGGCTTTGTCAATATCTGCATTATTTGCTCTCTTTGGGTATTTGCCATTGAGAGGTTTTTCTTGCCATTTATCATTCAGAATATCTAAGGCAGCAGTTTTAGTACAGGTTTTCATGCGCTTAGCTTTTTCTGTGCTTGTTTCTTGTATGAACTTTGTTGTATTCAGAATTCACTTAGATATTCCTTTGCCTGTTTTGTTACTGAGTATGATGCTTTCTTGTTTTCATGTTTTGAGACAAGTTTTAACATCCAGTCCTCAGAGTTTTTCAGGTAGGTGTCTTGGCCAATTGTAGCAATCTTCATTGTTATTGTCAGTTGTAAAAGTCCACAGCCTCCCTCTTTTCTTGGCAGATAAAGTTGTTCTGTATCTGCCTTAGGGTGGTGCATTCTATGCATTGTCAACAGTCTTCGTATTTTTCTGTCAAGATTACATATTTCAGTAATTGACTAGTTAATGATATTGAAACTGTAAGTCATGACTGGTATGGCTAATGCATTGATCGCTTCAATCCTGTTTCTCGCATTCAGCTGTCTTGAGTATTGCTCTTACTCTGTGATAACATTCTCTCCTGATCCTTTCCTTCATCACTGAATGCCTTATTCCGTCCCCTTCAATGTACTTGTAGCACTCTGCTGGGTCTGACTCTTTTATGGCATTCTGCTGGTCAAAGTAAACGTTAGATGTTTCTGTCCTTTTCCCTTTGATAAAGGTAGCTTGTGTACATTTATTGAGGCCAAATTGCATTCTGATGTCATCACTGAATTGTTTAACAATCGTTAGTAAGCCCTTGAGTTGTTGGTCATTTTTTGCAAAGAGCTTTAAATCATCCATGTAAATGAGATGATTTATATTTTTATCCAACATTTTATACCCGTACTGTGCATCATTGAGCAATTTTGAGAGAGGTATTAAGGCTAAACAAAAGAGGAGTGGTGATAGTGAATCGCCCTGGAAAATGCCACATGAAATTTTTACATCACTAGCATTTAGAGATTCAACGTCACTGTTCAAAGTTAGTGTGGTTCTCCATGATCTCATATTTACAGACAAAAGGTTTCGCAGAGTAAGTGCTATTTTATACATTTCCAGGCATTTCTTAATCCAGCTATATGGTAGGCCATCAAAAGCCTTTTTATAGTCTATCCAGGCTATTGACAAGTTTTTGTGTCATTTGTGACAATCTTCTAAAATCATCATTTTGATGAGTAGCTGATCTTTACAACCATATGATCCACATTTACATCCTTTCTGTTCATTAGGGAATATGCTGCTGTCTATTAAAAAACTATAGGTATATTCCGTCAGGACAGATGTTAGCGTTTTATACATAGTTGTTAAGCAGGTCATGGGTCTATAGTTTTTTGGTTCGTTTGTTTCTTCACTTTTTGGGAGCAGGAATGTTAAACCATTAACTAGCCAAGCAGGCATCCTACTAGGGTGTTGCAAAACATCATTGTAAAGTTCTGTTAGCAGTTCATGGCTCTCTGGGAAGGCATTCAACCAGAAGTTAGGAATTTTATCCTTTCCTGGAGACTTCCATTTGCTTGACCTCCTGAGAGCAGATCTTACATCTTCTACCTTGATACCCTCCCACTTTTGCTCCTCCAAGGAGTACAAGTCCATAGCTATTCTATCAATCCATTCTATCAATATTATTATTATTATTATTATTATTATTATTATTCAGGTTTAAGTAAAATAATAAGAATTTCCTTGCTTACACACAGAGAAAGAAACAACTGAAAACATGCTCAAAATGTTCAAAATTAATAATGGCTGTTATTACACTTTGTAAAATTGCTTATTTCTGGAATGTACTTATGTCTGTCCTTATAGATAAACTTGTCTGTCTTTGCAGAAGTGGATTTCTGTATACTATGAAGTACAAATGAAATCACAGTTTTCAGAAAAAGAGGTAAAGAGAAACACGGAGAATAATTACAGTTTATTCGTTGGTAGTAATCTCTGCCTTTCTTTGGTTTTAATTTCTTGGCGGAAGCTGCACTTTGCTTTGAGAAGTAACATGTTCTACTTCCTCTATCTATTTCAAATATTAAACAATCTGTATAAAATAAACATTTATGAGCACATTCATCTGCTGTTACATGTTTCTTATTCCACAAAGTTTTCTTAGGTGTATCAAGGATTGCATCTTTTACTTTCACAAAATGGAGCTTAGCATCTGAAATTAAAGTAAAATTGAGACAAATGCAAAAATGTAGATAACAAAATCAACAATAATAATAATTTCTAATGTATAAAGGACAAAAATTTGAGGACAATCAATTAAATTGACCCCTCTACTTGATAGGTATTTTATTTTATTGATCTTGGAAAGGTAGAGCTGACATCAGCAGGATTTGAATTCAGAAGTTAAAGAGCTAGAATAAATATCTCAACACATTTTGTCTGATGCTCAAATGATTCTGTCAATCCCTTAACAACATGAAAATTTATAATTATTATTGATGGTAACAACATTCATGATGACAGTTTCTAACTTAAGCACAAGGCCACATATTCTGCAAAATGAGTGAAGATCAGTACTTGAACAGTGTTTGTTTTATCAACCTCAAAGTATGAAAGGTGAAGTACAGAACGGGCCAAAAATGATGCAGAAAATAAGTCCAAAGACTGTGGGGCTGTCAAAGACATGCTTCGATTTTTCTAAAATTGAATAAAATAGATAAAAATCTATAATGAATACACATGTACATGATGAGCAAAATGAACAACAACAACTACGTAATAAAGAATAAAATATCAAATGTTTTGGTCTATGACTTTTGGATCACTCTATATATCCCTGTAGTATTTGAACCCATAATGTAAATGGATAAATACAGCTAATCATGAAAAGGCCCATTACTTAATTGAATTCATGATGTTTTGATCTGAAAAACAAAAGCAATTTCATTTTCATTCTCATCTAATGAACACATACAAAAATGTAGTAAATGTTGATAGACACTCACAACTCTATATAGTAAGCCAAGAAATTTAATTTCATCAAAACTATACTTTTAGTGAGATGAAGAAAGAAAGTGATTAACTTTACAAGGTCGTCCCTTTTGAATTTCTTTTCCAGAATTAGTTATTAACATAATAATTTTACCACCCACTGAGGATGAAATTTTAATTAATCATAATAACTTGGTTCAATATGTAATCTCTTCATTAATTGCTTTTCATGCAAGAAGTGACCTTGAGTATTTCTCCATAGTTGTTCTTGTAGCACAAATATGGAATGAGTGGTGTGAGTCAATAATCAGTTCTTGATTCTCAGTCTAAGTCACTTTGATTCATACATACAGTTAGTGCTCTTGAAAAAGACATGAATATCACACAGTCTTGTTACTTTCTCTAATTATGACTGGTTATGTCCATAAACAATGAATAAAATATTGACGACAATGAGGTAGTATTTTTATTTTTTAAGGGGCTATGCCATGATATATTCATGCTACTGTCCCTCCTAAACTTGTATGATTCGTGTTGTCCATTCTCAATGTGAATATTTGCCACTTAATAAATATATTATCATTGGATCAAATATTGTTCACCACCATCACTATAACCTTCTGATGGGCCAGGTGGTGTTGTTGAACCAGGCACAAACTATACCAAACCATAAACTGTGTCAGATCTGTTAGCTTGCAATAGTAAGTTCAATGTGCAAACCCCCTGTATGGATGCCCAACATGTTAGATATATTAAAAAAATCTCGCTCAGTTGCACTCCAATATCTTAGAAAAGGGATGGCTAGATTATCTAATTTAATACTCAGTATGCTAAATCAAATCTGGCAATGGGATCTATAGAGAATAAGGGTAGGGGAAAGAGCACTGACTTTCTTAGAAACACTCTTGGCATCAATGAGAATGGACTGGCAAAGATATTTTTGGTCAGGAAATACTATGAACCACTTTCTGAAGTCCTTGGCAGTGCTGCCAAAGTAGTATAAGTTGTATACTGGTCCAAAATATAATCTACAATCATATAACCTACAGCGTCATCCAAGATGTGCACTGAGCAACAAATAAGTTTTACATGCACTCATTCAGTGTCCAGGCAGTTGTCACATGTATATTTATGTCAAACTGCTGTTATTGTGTGTGGGATAGATCTGGACAACAGTGAAGTCAATCATGATGATTGCCCCACATCCTACTTTAATTGAGCAGAGGAGATGCTTTTCCTCTGGTAGCTGTAGCAAAAGAGGTGTGGTGGTTGAGACTGAAAGGTCTGACTTCCCTCTTTGGTCAATCTCTAATCTGTATTTTTAAAGTTTCCCTTGTAAAGAAGATGAGGATGGAGAGGAAGATATTCTCCTCAAGAAAAATTATTCAGTGACATGAGAATGGATGAGTCCCCGAGTGCATAAATCTGTATCTCAAAGAATATTAATGAGAGAACACACTTGCCCTTGGAGTTCATAGTGATCTTTGATGGTGGGGATTCTTCAATTGATCCTAGTTAAAGATCCTTCTACATTCAAGAGGATTTCATCGTCATTCTTGCTGTTATTTTAAATGCATACATGTATACTAGTTAGGTTATAGGAAGAGATGATTTAAGGCATGTATTCAGGCTCTTCATGTTTTCAGTTCAAATCCAGCCAATATTAATTTTATCTTTTATTCTTGCAGGCGGTCAATAACATAAAATGCAAATCAAGTATTGCTGGTAATGATATTAACTAAACCCTTTCTACTGATAAATGTTGGCTTTTTTTCAAAATCAGAAACCATTATTATTATTTGTCTCATTATAATTTAGCATAGTGAAATGGAAGATCATTAGAGCATCAGAGGTTTTAGGGTTTTATGATGTGCAATTTCAGAGGATGAAACAAAATATGGGTGAAAACGGTCAACTTAGAAGTGAAGAAGAAAATGACCAAGATGGGCTGAGGTAGAGCTGTGGAAGTAATAAATTCACTTAATAATAATGTGGTATTGTCTGGACTTATGGCAGCATGGGTAAAAATCTACTTTACAACTAAGCCTTGTGAATGAAATATAATGGTCAGAAACTAGTAGAAGCCTGCTGGAGAGAACAAGGTTCCTCATTTGTTGTTCTTGGCTGGCAGGCTTAATTCATCACCAAAATTAATTCCATTACCTGATCCTTGGATAGTTCCAATGAAGTTCACTCTGTCACAAATGTTTGGGAAGTTATATGGTCTGAGCTTAGCTTTCTCTCTCCCTCCAACCAGCCTCAAATACAATGGAAATTGTCATGGATTCAACTATTCTTCCTCTGACAAAAATATTTGACAAAATAATTTTTTTAAAAATACGTAGGCAAAGACAACAAGAGAGAACCTATATACCTTCACAATCAGATGTAACTGGAGTCCATTTAGAGTTATCTTTGCATATTGATTTTAATATTTCATTTCCTGGACATGTGTAGGTCACTTCAGATTTATAGGAGGTGTTAGTGTAGGACTTCTTTGCACCAACAACATCTTTTGGAGGTCCACATTCAACTCTTGTAATAGCTAGAAGTGATAATAGAAATTGGTATCAATGGTGAATATATGTTAGGAGGAGGGTGAGAATGAGGAGATAATAACAAATTTAGAATAAAAGATACTGAGTGTAACAAACTGAAGACATCCACACAGATACAGACTTACACATATCACATGAAAGGAAATGATTAAGGATCCTGGTGAAATATCTTGTAAGCTCTCTGTGAAGAAAAGGAAACTTGGCTAAAATAATTGTGTTGTGACAGATTTAGAAATCCAGATAATCTGTACTTTAACAAAATATGAGTACAATTTGTAAATCCCAAAGTTTAGTCACCAAGTAAAATTGGTATGTAGTTACAGATTATTATAGGAAAGGTACAAATATGATGGATATTTACATATCTTACTCCAGTTAATTTACATGTTTCTGATAAGGTTGGAGTATCATAGTTCCCTAATACAGTAATCATATTTATAAATCAATTTCATAACCAAACAATTGAATAAAGTAGAGAACAGACTCCATTTATCTTCTTCTGAGCTAAACCATAATGTCTGCAACAGAAGAAATTTAACAAATGTAATAGTAGTAGAAACTCTGCTATTTATTTTAAGCCTATTTTGACCAGTACCTGACCAGGTAGAAGGAAATTTTAAAAGGAAGTTAAAGGAAAATAAAAAATGTTCTGCTCTTCGCAAAGTCTGATTGTAGTAGATCCAAAATGTAGAGCAGAAATGGCAGGTAACAGGAGGATTTTTCTAGATAATAACTCTCTAAACTTTCTCTATCCCATTCTTATTTTTGTGGCATACATTTAGAACATGTCCTTCCATTGCCAATTAAGTCATCGAGGTAATAGAAGCTATTTAGTACTTCTAAGGACCATCCTGGGCAATGAAGAAAATCAGTTTCCTGTGCATACTTAATGTTTATTGCACCTGCATATCTTCCATATACATCAACTACTTACTCTGTTAAATTTCCTGTAATTTCACAGTAATTTTTTTATAGATTAGCTTGCCCTGGATACACCATATGGAATTCCTGCTTATACCTTTTTTCTCATATTGAGCAGTGTGACTTAACTGATGGGAGTAAAGTACTGTCTCTTTATAAGCCTACTAATTAACACTGAGACTCTTCAAATACAAGTTTTGCTTCCACATCAGGAATTTCTATTGTAATTCTTCTACAGATTCTACAATAACAAAGAGGCCATCAGCATATAGTAGTTCCCAAGGGCAACTAGTCTTAAACTCCTGTTATGGTTTAGAAGTCTATGATGACTAATAGAGGACTGAGAATAAAGCCCTGGTATACTCTAAATTTGTTGCTATACTCATTGTTAATTTTCACCTTACTGATAGTGCATGGCTTGTAAGGCTCTATCAAGTCACCTCTATGCCTAACTTTTTCAGAAACCACCAAATCACACACTGAAGTGTTGTATTAAAGGCTTTCTCTAGGTTAATGAATGCCAAGTACAATGGCTTACATTTAACTAAATATTTCTCCTGCAATTATCTTACAAGAAGGAAAACATTCTCCCTTGCACAAGACCAAACTATATCTCATCAAATGAAATTCTCTTCCTAATTAACTGGGCAGCTGCAAGTCTGATTAATTTTATTTACATGCTAACTTTGATAGATAGGTAAACTAAATTACTCAACATATAATTTTAAAATATTTTAAAATATTTTGAAATAGGCAGAAGTCAATAAAATTCGTAAAAAATCAATAAAAATCTAATTTTTTATTATATTTATAATTATAATACAATTAATATATATTGATTATACAATTATTCTTAAACTTGAGTTTCTAAATTAAGATTAAAAGTTTAGAATAATACCATCTAATATCATACTATATTTTTATTAAGAAACTAAAATATCTGAAATTAAAAGTTAATCAAATATTATCTTACATTTATATATAAATAAGTAGATATATTTTAGTTATACTAAATAATAAAATATGATTATACATTATATCTAAGTATTATGATTAAATTTTATTTGATTTAAAATTAGGGTTTTATTTTCTAAAGAATCAAATGTTATCTCATCTTATTAAATAGACAATTCAGTTTATGTTGTTTACATTTAATTTTTTTGTTCATCCTGGATGTTGATTAGTCTTATTTTAGCTCTTATTATTTTCTTAAATTCGTGTGTAAACAGAAGACAGAATTCATTACCTATTCTATATGATTTCGTTTTACATATTATTTCCCATTTTAATTTATACTTTATATCTTTAGACTTTAATTCCCATATATATTTACTTAAGCCTGTCGAGTTCATCAATTTTTTATTCTTAAAAGAGTACAAATTCTGTTTAATTTTACTAGATGTTGATCCAATGTAAGTCACATTTTGATTTTCGCTATTATTATTATTATTATTATTATTATTATTATTATTATTATTATTATTACTACTACTACTACTACCACTACTATCTACATTTAGGGTTACCACACATTTATATACTATGTCATTCAAGTTAGATTATTATTAATAAATTTACAATTATTTTTATCTCTACAAGTACAATTTTTGAATTATTATCATTATTATTGCTGTTATTATTTAGTTTCTTAAAGTAATATTTATTCAGCTTATATTTATTTAGACGTGAGATAATATTACCAACATTACTAGTAGTCGAATACCCACTTGAAATAGATTCTGTCTTTTAAACCGATCTATTAATATATATATATATATATCATCATCATCGTTTAACGTCCGCTTTCCATGCTAGCATGGGTTGGACGGTTCAACTGGGGTCTGGCAAGCCCGAAGGCTGCACCAGGCCAGTCAGATCTGGCAGTGTTTCTACAGCTGGATGCCCTTCCTAACGCCAACCACTCCGAGAGTGTAGTGGGTGATTTTATGTGCCACCGACACAGGTGCCAGACGAGGCTGGCAGACGGCCACGCTCGGATGGTGTTTTTTATGTGCCACTGACATAGGTGCCAGACGAGGCTGGCAGACAGCCACGCTCGGATGGTGTTTTCGGTGTTTTCTTATGTGCCACCGCCACAGGTGCCAGACGAGGCTGGCGAACGGCCACGATCGGATGGTGTTTGTTACGTGCCCACAGCACGGAGGCCAGTCGATCCCGTTCGGATGGTTTTCTTATGTGCCACCGGCACCACAAGGATACAAATTCCATTGATGTTCATCTATTTTGATTTGGTTTGATTTGATTTGATTTTCACTTGCTTCAACAGGTCTTCACAAGTGTCTCAAGCAGGAAGGTATGCACAGGTGGACTGACTACGTCCCAGGTAGGGGCCATGGGTTATGGCTTCACTAGTCTTGCCGGGTCTTCTTACGCACAGCATACTTCCATAGGTCTCGGTCTCTAGTCATTTCCATGGTGAAACCTAACGTTCGAAGGTCGTGCTTCACCACCTCGTCCCAGGTTTTCCTGGGTCTACCTCTTCCACGGGTTCCCTCAACTGCTAGGGATTGGCACTTTCTCACACACCTATCTTCATCCATTCTCGCCACATGACCATACCAGCGCAATCGTCTCTCTTGCACACCACAACTGATGCTTATATATATGTATATATATATATATGGGAAACCCTTTCTGCACAGGAAACCCAAGGTAACCCCATAAACCAGCCTTCACCAGTAAAATATATATACATATAGTTTTGAATTCATGTGAATGTATATATCAGTTGAATAAAGTTAAAACAGATCATGTTTTAACTTTATTCAACTGATATATATATATAGTCCACTCTCATTCATCAGAGTCCGCCAGGCGATAACAGAGGAATTCAAATGTGGATGCCCATGGGAACTGCTATATGCTGATGACCTCACCCTTATTTTAGAATCTGAAGCACAATTGGATAAATGTAGGTATGGAAGCAAAACCTTTAAATTTAACGTAGCAAAGACTAAAGTTGTTAGCAAGAAAGCATATAAGACTCTCTTTCTGTCTGGTAAATGGCCCTACTCATTATGTAGGAAAGGAATGGGAAGTAATTCCATCTGCTGCTCCCAGTGTAAGCTATGGATGCATAAGAGATGCAGTGGAATCACAGCTAGATTAACAGATAAGGTTGCTTTTGTGTGTGACAGATGTGCAGGAACAATATGCACAAAGAGCATACATGACTTAGACTCTATCAAATTCCCAGGCAGCACTCTTGAGGTAGTAAATAGTTTCTGCTACTTAGTTACAAACTAGTAACGGATGTAGATGCTCTGAAAGTATTGTTTCTATCCACTAATCCAATAAATAATGTTCAGATTTTAAATAATAAAAAAACAAGTAATCAAATCTTACATTTTAATGAAATTTAATCAGTATAGTTTCCATAATTATCTATGATATCTTTTCATCTACTTGTAAGCTTTTAATCCCATTTGTGAAAACCTCTTTTGGTTTCAAAGAGAAGAACTCTGAAAGGTCAGTTTCAACTTCTTCAGTTGTTTCAAGAGTTAATCCACCTTGATCTTCTGTGATGTGATCTTTGCAGTGTGGAGTCTTGCACTGTCCTGATGAAATGCCACTCTCTTTCAATTCACTAAATCTAGCCTTTTTCCTTCAAAGCAGTATTCAAACCCTGACGGTAGATTTGAGCATTGATTGTTGCATTAGGTGGCAGCAACTCAAAGTGAATGACTTCTCTATAATCCCACCAAACAGAGAGAAGAACCTTCTTCACATAGAGTTTCCTTTTCGGTTATGGTTAGGCCTCTTCCCCTTCACCAAACCAATGTCTATGATGCTTAACATTTTGATAAAAGACCCATTTTTAATCACTGGTCACCAGTCTATCCAAAAAGGGTGAAGTGAGTTCATGAGAATGAAGAAAAGAGCAGATGTCCACTCAGGATTTGTGGTTGGGTTCAGACATCATGTGGCACTCATTTTCTGAGTTTTGGGACCTTTCCAAGCTGTTGAAGATGGTAGTGAACAGTTGTATGGTTTGAACGAAGCTTGCTTGTCAATGCTTCAGCTGAAACTGTATGATGTTTTTCAACTTAGGCCAAAAGGAGCTTGTTATCAAATTCAATTGGAAATCTTGCTTGAGTCTCATCTTCAAGGCTGAAATCTCTAGTTCCGAATTTTACAAACCATCTTCTGCAAGTTCTTCCATTCAGGCACTCTTTGCCATAAGCTGAGTAAATATTTCAAGTCACTTCAGCTGCAGAGTTCCCTGTTTTAAACTCATAAAGCATTATGTGCTTTAAATGCTCCTAAGATACTTTGATGTTTGAAAAGCTATAATTAGTGAAATTTCAATTAGATTATCATTCCAAATTAAATTTAATTAGTTTAAATATATCCAAATACACATTAATATTACTTGACACCATTAGACATTCTAAAATATTGTTAAAGCATTTGCAAATTGAAAATAAGTCCAGACATTACTTATGAGATGAACTGATAGAATGAAAATAGGATGAAGTTCAGGGAGCTACTACCTCTGTTGGCAACAAAAGGACTCTCTTTCAGAGTGAAAGGTAGACTGTATGATGCTTATGTATGAAAGGCTATACTACATGGTAGTGAGACATGGACTCTAAATGTGAAGGAATGAAGGTAGTATGCTCAGTATGGATGTGCAACATCAGTGTGCATGACACAGTAGCCAAAGCAGACACGGTAGCCTGGAGTAGTCTTCTACTTTGCTGGCTCTTGTTGAACCGTCCGACACATGCCTGCATGGAAGTGCGTCCATGCTGCCAACAAAGCACGTGGAATTCTGTTCTTGATTCGACGGTCATTCGGAATGCTCACAGCAGCCATATTCCTACCACTCTATGTCACACTGGTGAGACCCATATTGGAGTATGGGATTCAAGCCTCTTCTCCTTATCTCCTCAAAGACATACAGCATCTCGAAAGAGTCCAGAAGCTGGCTACCCGCATGGTTCATGGTCTCAAAAATTTGTCCTACGAAGAAAGGCTGAGGACACTTGACCTTTATTCTCTTGAAAAACGCCGCCGCCGTGGTGATCTCATTCTCACCCACAACATCATAAGCGGAAAGTGTAACCTCTCGACAGAGCTGTTCTTCACTCCTGCTCCAGAGCGTCGGCTGCGGGGTCATTCTGAAAAGCTCTACCTGCGACGATTTCATCTCAATCGAAGGAGAGGAGCTTTCTCCGTCCGGGTTGCGGATCCGTGGAACAAGCTGCCAGACGAGATGGTAAAGATGCCGACGACCGCTTTGTTCAAAGCCTCCCTGGACCTCAAGTGGCCTAAACTCTTTACATGAACACCACCCTGTACTTAACTCCATGTCCCCCTACATGGCCTTGCTATTTGCTTTTGAGCCAAATTAACTAACTAACTAACTAACATATATATATATATATATATATATATATATATATATAGAGAGAGAGAGAGAGAGAAGCCATCCATCTATATATATATGTGTGTGTGTGTGTGTGTGTGTGTGAGTGTGTTTGTGGATGGATGGTTTCTCTTGTCATGAATGACAAATGAAAGTTCAGCAAAATAAAGCATTGATCTATGGACACGAATGTGTCTCTTAAGATCTGCTGGTGCCTTGCAAACCTTTTGGCAAATAGAACAAGTTGAGCACTCAGTTTGCTTCAGTGCTTGTGGATTATTTATGATGTGTTTTCTTGAGTGGACAGCTAGGCCTGCTTTGCTTGGTGTCTCAAAATCACAATGACAGGTAAGGTTTCCATTTAGAAGAGCAGTGTTTTGCCTTCATGCTTGCATGAAGTTGGTTCTGGTGCTGGAGTCGATTTTGCTCAAATTTTTGAACTAAAGAGAAGCAGGACTAGTGCCAAGTCCTGTGTTCAAATGCTTGTTTTCCCGGGAAGAAAGGGGAATGTTGCATCATTTCAGATTGTCTTTTAGTTTGTCTTTGAAGTGCAAGAGTGGTCTTCTTGTTGAGAATTGGCCAAAGAGAAGTTGCTTATACCTAAGAGATGACCTGACCATCTAAGTTTGTACGCAAGCATTACATATGAAAGATCTTAAGCTGATTCATGTACTTTGGGTACAAAGTCCAAGATTCAGCACCATAAAGCAATGCTGTCAAGACCACTAACTTCTATACATTAATGTTCCCCTTCAGTGATATGCTGTAGCTGTTCCATAGCCTGTGATAAAGATTACCAAAATTCTGGACTTGATTTCGATATCCATCTTTGCATCACTGGACACAATAGAACCAAGATAAGTCTAAAGAGGAAACAGTTTTTAATGCTTTCCCATCAACATATACAGTAGGGGCAACAGTAGGAAAATGGAAAGCTCTAATATAAAACCAGGTTTGTCGCTGCAGATGGTCCACTTAGTTGATGTGCACTATCAGCATCGACTAATTCAAGGGCAGTCTGGGCTCTGTAGCTTTTGAGCAACTAGATTAGGAGAAAGCCTCTCTGATCTCAAATCTATGATCAATTTAGAATCTGAGACGTGGCACACTGTGCACCAGTATAGATGTATATATATGTATGTATGTATGTATGTATTGTGTTGGAAATGTAAGCAAAAGTGGTATAGCTATCTGTGGAATAGTGCTTGTCACCTGTATGAATGATTCTCATTGAGCTAGTATGGAAGTAGAATGGAAGATAAACACAAAATTATAATTATGAGAGTTTAATTTAAAAAAATTTTTCCTTTCATTTTATTCCACTATGGTAATGTCATATTTTTCTTTCTGCTTCCCATGATAAAGTTCACCAAACATTTTCTTTTCCATATTTTATCAATATATATTTACATGTATGTATTCTCTTACCTTATTATCCACACACACACACACTACTAAATTCAGGCCATATAGAATATTCTAGAAGCCAAGGATACAATATTTACATATCGCCTGAGGAAACACAACTAAATCTCATAATGCAGGTAAACAGTTGTATAATCAAGCACCTGCACACCTGGAGAACTACATTGTGTTAAAACAATTGCAGGGATTAAAAAATACATGTCCAACCATCCCGCTTCTTGTTGAAGACAGATGCCCAAACGCAAACCTTGAAGTACATATAATACTGGATAGCACAGGGTAAATCTGAACATTGACGAGCTCTATACCATACTCTACTATGTTCTTTACCGAACATACCATGACTATATATATATATATATATATATATATATATATATATATATATATATACACACACACACGCATACATACACTAATATATTTATATGTAAATACACACAGTCAAGTAGGTAATAAATAAAATGGAAACACTCTACTGACCTGGGTTAACTATGTAAATATCCCAACCGTCTTTGTTGGGTTTAAGTTTATGAGTCAACAGAGTCCCATTGCTCAGATCACATAACATAGCTTGTTCATTGTACAGAAAAGTATTACATTCTTCAATACTATAACAAGTTTCATTACACTCCTTTAAGGTCATATCCTCAAACTGTCCTATTGTAGTCTTCTCTGGTATGCTGACATTTTTAAACATAATTTGCTCCATATTTCCTGGAAAACAATAGAATGCAAGAAATACATTTTATACACATGCATTTATATTAAATACTGTAACGCAAGTTGTGCATAATTTTGTAAATGGTCAATTTATTATAAACATATATTTGATCCATGAAAGGACACACTAACCAGAATTCATACGAGTTGTAAAACACATTCAGACTTATTGGATCCTTGTCTCCTTATTTAGGTGGCAGATAATACAGTTGTACATCTCTTCTGTAATGGTTTGATTTTGTAACATCAGTATTCCTTGAAACAGGTAGTCAGCATATGTGTCAAATATTGTTGTATTATTCTGTCTTAAACAAATGCACATCATCAGAAGGATGTACAACCTAAACACTGAAGTGAGGTTCCATATAAGTCTCATGATTTATTAGAGTTCACAATATCTCTGAGAAGCATGACTTATTCTGAAAAATAATTTTGCTGATGGATGGTGTTTTTGTAATATACTGTTCATTTAGGAAATACCTCACTGGTTGTTTTTCTAATATTCTATTCACAATTTCAATTACTGGTACTTCTGCATAATTATCTAGTTTTAAAAACAGCTCTAAAGCAGCAGCAGCAGCAGTAGTAGTAGTTGTAGTAGTATTAGCAGTAGTAGTAAAAGCAACAACAACAATAATAATAATGACCTTCTTTGGCTTGTGCATGATGGAAGATTGCAAAGATAAGCACTGTACAAACACTTGAGAATGAATGAAACTGAAAATAGGTGGATAAAGAAAGGAATGCATGGACAATTTCATAGGATTGTTGAAAATAAGACAGACAGGGAAAGAAGATGGCTATGGATGACCAAAAAGGATTTAAAACCGGAAATGGAGGCTCTAATCTGTGCTGCTCAAGAGCAAGCATTAAGAACCAATTACATCAAATACAGAATAGACAGCACATCAAAAGGTGATAAGTGCAGAATTTGTGGACAAAATGGTGAAACCATATGGCATATAACCAGTGAATGTACACTACTAGTGCTGAAAGAATATAAGAGATGTCATGTCAATATAGCAAGGATTGTCCATTGAATACTTTGCAACAAATTTGAACTTGACAGAGCAAAAAAGTGGTACAAACATAAAGGCATCATCAAAAATGATTATGCAAAGATCGTATAGGATTTTATGATTCAAGGCAACCATGAGATAGAGGATAGGAAACCAGACACAGTGTTAATTGAGAAAGAAAGCAAACGATGCTAGATCATAGATATAGCATGCCCAGCTGTCAACAAGGTATGTGACAAAGAAGAAAGAAAAGTCAATAGATATGACAGGTTAACTTGGGCGGTTAAGCAGTTTCAGTTGCTGATAAAGGTGGTGGTAGTACCAATAATTGTCAGAACCCTGGGAACAGTGAGTAAAAATCTTGAGAAGTACATGGAACAAATAAGGGCTGCAAGCAATAAGAGTAGAGTACTTGTAGAAAACAGCACTCCTTGGAACCACTCGGATACTCCAGATGGTGCTTGAAAAATAAGAGATGTTATAATGGTACACAATTCATGGCGAATGTATTTAAGAAATTTTAAAAGATGTTCTTAATTGAACATATTACTACTCCTCCATATCACCCAAGATTTAACGGGCAAGCAGAAAGGTTCATGGATACATTTAAAAGAGCATTAAAGAAATCAAGAAATGAGCTAGTCGATGATTGACACGATTCTTGAGGGTTTATAGGTTAATACCAAACTTAAATGCTTTTTCAGGGAAGTTGTCTGCAGAACTACAGTTGGCTTGAAAAATGAAGTCAAAATTTGACAAGCTGCTACCAGTAAGAAAAACAAATAGGGAAAACACTAAAAATACAACAAAGTTTTTTTAATATTGGAATATTGGTGACAAGGTGTTTTTCAAAATATATAAAAATGGAAAACAAAGTTGGGAAGATGGAGTAGTAATAAAAAGAATAGGCAAAAATGACATATATGATAAGAGGCGAAAAATGGGAACACAAAAAGCATTTAAACCAGCTAAAAAACAGATATATGGGTAAAAGAAAAGATACCCATTGAAGTGTTCTATGACCCCTTTGATGTTCCAATGCCACAAGAAATCGAAACTAGTTGTAGCAGCACAAGAAAGAGGAAACAAACAGAATGGTTGGAAGTAATGCCTAAACAGAAGAAACATTAAACTTCCCTAGGAAGAAAATCTCAAAAAGGGAGATATGATGAAAGAAAAATAAATAAAAATTATTAACTTCAAATGGAATTAAATCTCAAAGGGGGAGATGTTGTGGCAAGAGTCACTGACACACCTAAGGGATTGGAAGAATGGACTAGCCAAACTCTTATAAAGAGTAGCATATTGGTTAATATGAGAATGTTGGTGATAGTTGTAGAGATAGCATTTAGACCCACTTTAGTGAATTGAAAAGGAGTGATGTTTCATCAGGACAATGCATGACCCCACACTGCAAAGATCACATCACAGAAGATCGAAGAGCTTGGTTGGGGAAAAATTCCTCATCCACCTTATTCTCCCGACCTTGCTCCTTCAGACTACCATTTGTTTTGTAGTTTACAGAATCATTTGGGGGACATAACTTTTGCAAGCCAGGAGGAGGTTGAAACTGACATTTCAGAGTTCTTTGCTTTGAAACCAAAAGAGTTTTACATTGATGGGATTAAAAAGCTTGTAAATAGATGGAAGGAAGTCATAGATAATCAGGGAAAGTACATTGATGATTAAATTTCAATTAAATATAACATTTGATCACTTGTTTTCTTTATTCAAAATTCGGACAGATCTTATGGGATGACCTGATATTTGACATCACTCAAAAAAACATTTAATTTAGATAGAGAATGTAGACAAATAGAGGCTCTTTCAACTGTTTGTAGAATAGCCAAGCATGTTGATCATGATATTGAGTAAGGATTGCAGACTTCAATTCTAGAGTAATGTCTACTTTGTTGAAAGCAGATACATTGGTATTAATTGTTAAGTTTGGTGTAACATTGAACTGTAACATCACTCTCTAAGCCATGCCAACATATAGAAATGGATAAAAAGCTGCTGTTGCTGCTGCTACTACTACTGCTGCTATTACTCATATTCCAACTCCTACCACCACCACAACCACTAATCCTGCTCCGGTTTAAGAAGAACAACATAAGTTTCTTTTCTTACACAGAAATATGACTGAAAGCATGCATAAAATTGTTCAAGGTGGATAAAAGTTGCATGAGAATACTCTAACATATTTACAGTTCCTAATATTGCTTATGTCAAGAATGTGTCCATGCCTGTCCTTACAGGTAAACCTGTCGATGTCTTCACTGAAATGGTTGTATATATACTATGAAGTACAAATAAAATCACAAATTTCAGAAAAAGAGGCAAACAGAATTCCAATAATAAAATACAAAGAATAATTACGTTTTACTTTTTGATAGTAATCTCTGCTATTGTCTAGGTAAATTTTCTTAGTGAGAGTTGCACTTTCCCTTGATAAATAACATTTTCCACCTTTTTTATTTATTTCAAATGATAAACAATTTTTGTCAGACACACATTTTTCTGCACAGTCTGCTGCTGTTACTTTTTTCTTATTCCATAATCTTTTCCCAGATACATCCAGAGCTGCACCTTTTACTTTCGCAAAATGAATCTGAGGATCTATAGTTAAAGTAAAATTCAGACCAATGAAAAATAACAATAACACAAAAGTTTCTACAATAAAAATTAGGCCATATCTTTGGAGCCAGAATGGGTCAAGTAAAATGGCCTCTGCACTTCATTGGTATTTCATTTTCTTGGCCCTGGAAGGTAAAATTAACATAAGCAGGATTTGAATTCAGAAGATAAGGAAACAGAACAAGTACCACAACACATTTTGTCCAATGCTCTAATGATCTGGATAATCCATCACTCTTAGCAACAAGAATAACTATAATTATTATCGATGTTACCAATAGTAATAATAATTATTTCTACCTTAAACATAAGGCCACATATTCTGCAGTTAGGATACATAAAATAAATCAACCTCAGTACTTGAATAGAGCTTGTTTTTCAACCTCAGTAGTATGAAAGGTGAAGTACATCATGGCGGGATTTGAAGCCTGAGAGTAAAAGGATGTAACTAAATATGATTAATCAAGGATCAGACTATAACTCATCACTTTACTGTTTTGCAATGCTTTACCAGGTAATATAAAAATAATTTCCCTTTCATTATCATCTCATGAACAAATATTAATATATAGTAACAAATTTTATTTCATTAAAATTATTACTTTTAATGAGATGAAGAAAAAAACTGATTATCTTTATAAGGTTGACAGTTCTGAATATCATGACCAGAATAAGTCATTAACATTATTTTTTTACACTAATGGTAAAAATTTTAGTTAATCATAAGAAGCCACTTTAATATTTTTTTATTTAGTATTTGCTTCCTATGCTGGAAGTGAGCCTGAGTATTTATATCTAGTTGTTTAGTATAAATATGGAATGAGTGGTGTGAGTCAATGACTAGATTTGATTTTCAGATAGTTAATGCCCTTGAGAAAGACATGAATATCGCACAATCTCGTTACCTTCTCTAATAAGATTTAGTCATGTGCCTAAACAATAAATATTAGCTGATTACACACAAAAGATTATATCAGAAGATAAGCTGGGTTAGATCTGTTAGCTTGTAATACTAAGTTCAATATTTACTGTGGAATCCTCTATGTGAATGCCCAGTATGTTAGAAATATTAACAAAATCTCCTTCAATCCCACACAAACCATCATAAAAAATGGTATTTCAAGTTATTTAATATAATCCAAAGGATTTTAGAAAATATTATATGCAGGATCAAATATGAATGAGGCAATGGGATTGGTGGTATTTCAATCTAACAATCTATTGAAGATTCGTAGAGGGATAGAGCACTTATTCCAAAGTTGCTCTGGTCATCCATAAAAATGAACTGATAAGTTTTTCCTTCTTTTTTGGAGGACTTGGTGTTTTGGACAACTTTCTGAAGTCCTTGGCCTGGCAGTGTAACCAAAGGGCTCTCCTGGTCCAAGATAAAGTCTACAGTTATGAAAGTGCTAAGACAGGCCTTTGAGATGTATGCAGTAAAATGAAGTCATTTTGCAAGCGCTCATTCAACATCCAAGTATTGCTGAGTTCTTAAGTTATGTCAAACAGCCGCTGTTGTGTGTAATGTTATTGCCCTACACTCTCCTTTAGCCAGGTAGGAAAGACAGTTTTTCTCTGTTTGGTAGCTATAGCAAATGCAATTGTGTGGTGGATGAGGCTGAAAGGTCAGACAACAGTCAATCTCTCATCTGCATTGTAAATTTCACTTGTTAAGATGGTGAGGATAGAGAGTAAGATACTGTCTCCAAGGGAAATTATTGAAAGCAATGACAGTATGGCAAAAATGGCTAGAGTGGCTTTGTGGTTAAATCAGAAATCATTATCATTATTTGAAGAAGTATTATAATTATGGATGGTGGAGTGGAAGATAACATGAGCGTCAGAAGACTGTTTCAGAGGATTGCTAAGTTTTGGTACGGAAAAGCTCAGGCATTATATCATATAGAGTTTTAAAGGATGCCACAAAGTGCAGGTGAGAAAAGTCAAGTTAGAAATAAAGAGACTATCTATCAAGTTGAGTTGTGGTGTTTTAGCTTTGGAAGTAATAAGTTTACAACAATATTGAAGTAGGTGGAATTTTGTCTGCATGGTTAAAAATTCACTTTGTAACTAAGCCTTTTGAATGAAATGTAGTGGATACAAGTTATGTGGGAGTGTGCAGGAGAGGAACAGGTTTCTACACTACCAGCTCTTGGTTAGTGGATTTAATCCATCATGCAATTAAAAACCACAACCTGGTCCTTTGTTAGAACTAATGATGTTCACTCTGATGCAAGCATTTGTGAGATCTTTGGTCTGAGGATAACTAGTTCTCCTCCACCAACAGCCACAAACACTGCAGAACTTGCGTCTTCAGTCAGTCTTCCTATGACAAATACATTCAACACACAAGACAAAATTACCAAACAGAGACAAAAGAGAAGTTATTAACATTACCTTTACAGGACTCTGCCACTAGGGTCCATTTGTTGTTTATTTCACATGTTGACTTTAATTGATCTCCCTCTGGGCAAGTATAGGTCACTTCAGATTTATAGGTGGTGTCTGTGTAGGACTTTAATGCACCAACAATATCTTTTGGATTTCCACAGTCAATGTCTGCATAGGCTGAAATTGAAAACAGATGATACTAATGGTGAACGTATATTATATGTGTGTCCTGTATGATATATGGAAAAAATTTTGGCAGGGATTCCATATAGTGTACCCAGTGCAAACTATGGACATATAAGTGGTACAGTAAAATCACAGGAAGGTTAACAGTGAAAGTAGTCTTTGTATGTGGTAGATGTGCAGGAACAATATACACTAGAGACACATGAGAATTGGATTTTCTCAAATTCCCATGAAACATCCTAGAGGTTGTAGATAGTTTCTTTTACATATGTGACCTAATTAGCGTCGGAAGAGGATGTTCTGAATGTATTGTTGCTAGATTAAGATGAAGAAAGTTCAATGAGTCATTACCTCAGTTGGTAAAGAAAGATCTCTCAATGAGTGAAAGGCAGATTGTATGCTGCTTGTATATGAACAAGTATACCACCTAGCAGTAAGATGTGGATTGGGAATGATGAGGATATGCAAAGACTAACGAGGAATGAAGCTAATGTGCTTCAAAAAATGTGCAACATCAGAGAGAATATATAGAAAGTACAAATGTGTTGAGAGATGAATTGGACATAAGAGGAATAATGCAGTGTGCAAGAGATGGTTTGGTCATCAGAAGTATATGGATTGGATAGCTGTATAAAAAAAGAGCCAATCACTTAAAGCGGATGGAACTTGTGGAACACAGAAACTCAGAAAACATAGGATGAAGTGGTGAGGGGTGATCTCAAGATGATGAGCCTTACAGAGGAAATAAAGGACCAGAATGACTGAGTATATGAGGTTCTTGAGACAACCTGTCCGTGTCAGTGAGACAGAGTTCTGGAAGCACTTTGTATACTCTGCTCTCCACCCACACATTACACTGATTCACCTTCTCTAATTCACTTACTCCACATTGTCATCTATCTGTTTCTTGACAACTATATCATTACTGTCCTGTGGCTCTCAACACCACCTACACTCTTCTGCATCCATTTCTCTTCCCCAACTCATGACTGATCAGTTATTGCTCTTCAACACTACCTAACATTTTACCATTGCAGGCTGCCTCCCCATCCCCACACCTTCTCCACCCTGTACAGTCTTGCAAACCCACCACCCTTTTCTACTCACTTTTAAGGGTCTCCTGGACACTTCATCTCTACTATCTATCTAACTGCAGCTCCTTCTGACCATTCCCTCCTACCTACTAAATATTAGCAAACATGCAACTTTTCCCCAAGAATCTGCTTTGCACCAACATCCTCTTCTCTCACATGTTAACCCCTCATTCCCCAGCATAAAGCTAACCCACTTCTCTCTTGGAATTTGTTCTCTTGAGATTCATATGGTGATAATAGTAGTATTGGTGACATGAAAACTCTCCCAGCAGGCACTGTAAAGTGGTTGGCATTAGGAAGGGCATCCAGCCATAGACACCATGCTGAAGCAGACATTGGAACATGATGACTCCTTGGGCTCATTGGATCCTGTTAAGAAGTGCAACCCATGGAACATAGATTTCTGAATGATAATGATGGAATATACACACACACACACACACACACACACACACACACACATATATATCATCATCGTTTAACGTCTGCTTTCCATGCTAGCATGAGTTGGATGGTTTGACTGAAAACTGGTAAGCCAGGGAGCTGCACCAGGTTCCATTCTGATTTGGCAAGGTTTCTATAGCTGGATGCCCTTCCTAAAACACCAACCACTCCAAGAGTATAGTGGGTGCTTTTTATGTGCCACCAGCATGGGTGCCATTGACGTGACACTGGCATCAGCCATGACTATGACCTCACTTGGCTTCACAGGTTTACACAAGCACAGTATATTGCCAAAGGCTTTGATCATCTGTTACTGCCTTCATTAGGCCCAACACTTGAACGCTGCTTTTTATGTGCCACTGACACAAACCCCAACCAGATGGCACTAACATTGGCCATGACTACAATTTCACATGCCTTGACAGGTCTTCTCAAGCACAACATATCACCCAATGTTTAAAGAGTGTTTTTTATGTGCCAGATATACAACACTGGCATTGGCCACAACTACGATCTAAATTGGCACACAAACACACACACACATATATAAATATATATAAAAATCAAGAGTAGGATAGAAAGAACATAAGTAGAAATCCAACAAAAAACAAAATATGTTGCTTTTTGTTGGATTTCCGCTTCTGTTCTTTCTGTCCTAGCCTTGATTTATCTATACATCACACTATACAACCTGTTGTTTACTTTTATGTAAATGTATGTGTATGTATATATATATATATATATATACATATATATATATATATATATATATATATATATATATATATATATATATATATATATATTATATATATATATATATATATACCTACATACATACATACATACATTAAGAATAAGAATAGCTTGGGCAAAGTTCAGAGAGCTCTTACCCTTGCTGGTGACAAATGGCCTCTTGCTCAGAGTAAAAGGTTGACTGTATGATGCATGTGTACGAACAGCCATGCTGCATGGCAGTGAAACATGGGCTGTGACTGCTGAGGACATGTGTAAGCTCACAAGGAATGAAGCCAGTATGATCCGATGGATGTGTAATGTGAGTGTGCATATTCAACAGAGTGTAAGTACCTTGGGAGAAAAGTTGGACCTAAGAAGCATCAGATGTGGTGTGCAAGAGAGACAACTGCGCTGATATGGGCATGTAGTGAGAATGGATGAGGATAGCTGTGTGAGAAAGTGCCATGTGCTAGAGGTTGAGGGAACCTGTGGAAGAGGTAGACCCAGGAAGACCTCGGATGAAGTGGTGAAGCACGACCTTCGAACTTTAGGCCTCACCAAGGAAATGACTAGTGACCGAGACCTTTGGAAATATGCTGTGCTTGAGAAGATCCGGCAAGCCAAATGAGACCATAACCAGTGGCCTGCGCCAGGGACGTAACCAGCCCACTTATGTGAACCTTTTCCTTCTTTGGACATTAAACTCTGCTTGCAAAGACCTGTTGAGGCAAGTGAAATTGAAATCAAAATCAAAGTGAAATTTGATGACGGGCACGAGCACCATACGAATGTGATCGTTGACAGAGCGGCTAACAGGTTCCATGCCAGTGGCACATAAAAGGCACCATTTGAGTGAGATTGTTACCAGCGTCGCCTTACTGGCACTTGTACCCCGTGCTAGTAGGGTGCTAAGAGCACCATCTGAGCATGATCGTTGTCAGAGCGGCTAACTGGCTTCCATGCTGGTGGCATGTAGGAGGCACCATTTGAGCGGGATTGTTACCAGCATTGCCTTACTGGCACCTGTGCTGTTGGCATGTGTTAAAAAAAAATACAAGTGAGGTCATTGCCAGTACCGCCTGACTGGCCCCCGTGCTGAGGGCATGTAAAAGCACCCACTACACTCTTGGAGTGGTTGGTGTTAGGAAGGGCATCCAGCAGTAGAAACACTGCCAGATCAAGACTGGAATCTGGTGCAGCCATCTGGTTCGCCATCCCACAGACAAACCGTCCAACCCATGCTAGCATGGAAAGCAGATGTTAAACGATGATGATGATATACATACATATATAAATAACTTCAGTTAAAGGATAAATACCTCATTAAGGGATAATAAAATCCAATGAATGGATTACATAAAATCAAATGAATAGAAAGAAAAGTATGAGTAAATAGTATTTATTATAAAATGCGGGGTCCAAATTTTTAGAGCAAAAGTTCATATAGGGTAGATTTAAAGAAACCCATTATTAAAAGGACAGGCACTGCTTTTGTTCCCATTGCAATACTGCATTAGTATGTTGCATCGAATAGGAAGTAATTGTTTTGTAGGATGAACTTCAGGGATTCAATGACAAACTCCAACATTCAATTTACAATGGAATATAGCAAGGAACAGCTCCCATTTCTGGACATTTTGATTATAAAAATATCCAACAACCAAATTGCAACTGACATCTACTACAAACCAACAGATTCAAAACAGTATCTACTTTTCAGTTCAAGCCATCTTAAACACACCAAAATAAATATCCCATTCAATCTAGCAAAAATAAAACAAAAGTATCTTGTTAGAGACAAGAGAAGAAAAGCTATTTACATTACCTTCACAAGGTGGTACCGATGTCCATTTTGTATCCCTTTTACATACTGATTTTAATTTTCTTCCTTCTGGACAAGTATAGATCACTTCAGATTTATAGGTAGTGGTAGTGTAGGACTTCTTTGTACCAACAATCTCATTTGGAGGTCCACAGTTAATTTTTGCAAGAACTGGAATTAATAAGAAAAATTGAAATCAAAGGTGAATCTCAGGAGGAGGATAAAAACAAGGAGGTATGACAATGTTATAATAAAAGACATGGAGTGAAACAAAACTGAATTTTCACACAAATAGATAGATAGATAGATATGTATGTATGTATGTTATTATTTAATTTATTTCAAGATTTCATGACAATAGAGAAAGAATCAGTTTCTAACCCAGATCCAAGGTTCCTTCATTGGAATTTCAACATCAACAACAGGGTATTTTTGTTTGTTTTTTGTTTGTTTGTTTGTATGTATGTATGTATGTATGTATGTATGTATGTATGTATGTATGTATGTATATGCAGATTTGTATGTTTTATGCATGTATTCTCATGCATAGAGTTACATATCTAGACATGCTCATATATATTTAAATGATAAACTTCTGGAAAGTTTTACAGATTTTTACAGTTCCAGTGATGGATTGGACCTGTAGTCTTTGAATTAGCTTTCTCTGTTTCTGGTTTGGAGAAGCCTAATTTCTCAAGATTGGCAGTGTGTTACACATCCCAGGGCCTCAATAATTACAAGTATAAACCTGAACTTGTAATTTGGATAGAGTAACTGTAGATTTCTCAATAGTTCAGCATAGGTGTTTTCTTTTTCACTGATCTTCAGGTTTATGTTAACATCTGTTGTATTTTATGTATGTATGTATGTATGTATGTATGGGAAGATAATATCTGGAAGATATTCTTTCACACACACACATGCATACATATATGCATACATATATTCACAGACATGACAGAGTTGGAACCTACATACATTGGAAGCTATGCCAACATTATGGAATAACAACAGAAAAATGATGGTACACCAGAAAAGGTCACAGAAAACGAGAAAGCAACCATACTCTGGGATATGCCGATACACACAGATAGAGAAATTAAGGCCTACAGACCAGATATAGTCGTCAGAGACCATGAAGAAAAAAATGCTTTCTAATTGATGTATCAATACCGGCAGATGACAACGTGTCTCTAAAAGAAATGGAGAAACTCTCAAAATACAAAGACCTGGAAATAGAGGTAACTAGAATGTGGAATCTGAAAACAGAAACAATTCCTATCATAGTAGGTGCATTAGGCATGATAAAAAAATATTCAGACAAATACATAACAAAAACACCAGGACTTACAAACACATATAACATACAGAAAATTGCACTACTAGGCACTGCACACATCCTACGCAGAACACTTTCCATACAATAACCATCAGAGCATCACAACAAATCACAGCACATACCCAAGGCACACAGCGCTGCGCTCGGTAGTGAAGTGAAAGCACGCTATAAAAATAAAACTACTGAATAATAATAATAATAATAATAATAATGATGATAACATCGAAAAATACCTTAGGAATGAGAACCCAGGTTTTAAATTTCCCCAAGACACATGATGAAGGCTGGAGAGTATATCAGCTGAAATGTGTTAACAACAAACAAGATGAGGACAAATATCTGTCAAATGTAAATAATGTAACTAATGTACTTAATTCCTCATCTCTTAAATATAGAACTGTATGATGAAGTGAATCTGATAAATTAGTTTATAAATATTATTCGGAAATTATTTTTCCCTTTCAGTGTTTTGTTCAAGAGACATGTATGCCTGATGTTAACAAGCTGTTGATTATGAGCTACAGCATTCCCTTGAACTGATGTACCTGTGTGTGTGTGTGTGTATCATAAACACACACATTTCAATATATACATACACACAAACATGCATGAAGTGCACACATAAAAAAAAAAAAGAATAGAAAACATCTACTGACCTGGGTTAATGATGTGAATATCCCATCCATATATGTTGGGTTGAAGGTGATGAGTCAAGTGAGTCACATTACTTAGATCACATATCTTAGTCTTTTCCTTATATTCATATGATTTACACTCTGCAAGCTCATAACAAGCTTCATCACACTCCTTTAAGCTCACATTATGCAGCCGGCCTAAATTATCCTGCATTAGTATGTTAGTTCGTTTAAGTGTCAAAACATCAACATCAGCTAGAAAAAAAAAGAAAGAAAAGAAATACATGTTATACTCCCCCACACACACATTGAAAATTATATAGCATCTTGAGCATAATTCATTTTAAATGAACAATTTATTAGAAACAAATAACTGATCTATGAAATGAAAAACAATCAGAATTCATAAGAGTGTAGGACTTCTTCAAACTTATTTGAAATCTTGTTTCAACATTTAGGGAGCATGTAAAGCATTTGTACATTCCTTTTTAACTGTTGTTCAAAATATGATCAACCAGCATGTGAATTGTTCTTGTGGTCATTTAATCATAAACAAAAGCACACCATCCAAAAGGATGTACAACTTGATTATCTGCAACCTAAACACTGAGGTAAGGTTGTGGGTATGTTTCATGATGTAACTGAATTCACAATAATTGTCTCACACTGAAAAATAATTTTGCAGATGGATTATGCTTTTATTGTCCATATAAAAAACTAATGAACCAGATGGATTTCAAATGTTTTATTCAAAATGTTAATTATATGGTACTTCTATGTAATTATCTAAAACTTTAAATATAGCAGCAGCAGCAGAGGTAGTAATTCTTTCTATAATAGGAAACAAGGCTTGAATTTTTGGAGTAAGGACTAATTGATTACACTGGCTCCAACATGCAACTCATACTCTTTTTTTTTTTGACTCTGAAAGGATGAAAGGCAAAGTTGACATTAGCAGAATTTGATCTCAGAATGTTACTACTGATGAAATGCTGCTAAGTATTTTATCTGATATGCTAAGAATTCTACCAACTCAACACCTTAGTAATAGTTATAACAACAGCAGTAGTAATGACACTGATGATGATGATTTCTTCTCCTACAGGCACAATGCCAGAAATTTTGTGTGAGGGTGTAAGTTGATTTCAATAAGCCCAATGTTCAGCTGGTTCATATTTTAACCTCAGCATGATGAAAAGCAAATTCAACTACAGTGGAATTTGAACTCAGAATGCAAGGACATGGAAGAAATGCCATTAAGCATTTTGTACAACATATGAAAGATTCCACCAGCTTGCTGTCTTAATAATAATGTTTCTCAATGACTTGCCTTTCTAAGTCTGTCTGAGAATTGGTCCTATGCGTGTGTATGTAAACATGTGTTTGCTAAGAAGAGGAAGGGTGAGAGCAAACAAATAGTTTATGTGTGTGTGTGCATATATGTGTGGTTGTGTATATGGATGCATGACTGCTTGTATGTGTGTTTGGGGAGGGGGTGCACTAACCATCCATGACCCCTTTAAGGGTTTGACATTTTTGTTCCAGGTCAATTCAGTCTCATATTTGTTGGAATTTGCTTGTCATCCAGTAAAGATTTAGGTGTATTATATTGGAGGCATAAGGATATAACATCTGGCAACAAGGATTTTTAAAAGCTCACATAGGTTATTTGACAACTAGTGCATCATGCAAATTGTTAAATTATGGAGAACCTATTAGCGACATTAATATAACTTCAAGAGAAGCAAACAGAACAACTACAAGAGTTGCAGAAGCAAATATTACAACAACAACAGTTAACTGACTTACAGTCAAGGAAGTCTGAATTCTCAGTAAGTTTATCTATGCCAGACGGTATGGCAAACTTGATTTCTGAATTCACTTATCTTTGTACAAGATCTTACAGCAACTGAAGTTAGAGAAATTTGGGCAAGGGTTCTCTCAAAAATGGAGCAAGCAAACCAAGACTCAACCATACAGACTATTGCAGAAGAATGTCAAACAATGGTAAACCTGAAGCACAATGTGAAAAAATTCAAGTGAAAGATTCTGCAAAAATACACATGTGTCAATCCAAAACGTACAACCGCAAAAGAATGCCAGGTCCCAATCCATGTTATGGATGTGGAGGCCTACACTTCAGAAAAGAGTGTCCATTTAAAAACTGAAAATGCTATTGTTGTCAGCAACTTGGTCACAAGAACTCACACTGCAGGATAAGATTATGAGGAGGGCCAAATGCAAAAAGTTTTAAGGTGCTTTCAGCAGAAAGTGACTGCAACACAAAAACAAGAAAATTCGTACACTTAAAAATAAATGGTGCAAATATTAAACTACAGTTGGATATGGGTAGTGATATTTCAATCATAAATGTAGATACATGGAGAAAAATCAGGAAACTGAGGTTACATAAAACACTGAAAATTATATGACAGAATATAAATTACATTTCATGGGCAAAATGTGTACAGACATCACATTTCGAGGAGAAACACATGAAGCAAAAATATTCATTGTGAAGAATACAATTGATTTGTTTGGTACAGATTGGGTTGAGTTATTTGACTTATGGTACCTCCCCATAAGTCTCTACTGCAAAAACATAATTGTCCTGAGGAATTGAAGAGAAAATTGAAAAAGATGTTTCCTCAAGTACTGTCAGAGGACTTAAGTCTATGTAAAAAGACTGAAACCTGCTTTCAAATTAGTGAAAAGGCTGTGTCTGTATTTAAATCTAACAGAGAAGTACTCTTTGTGACATTTGGAATTGTAAACGAAAAGTTGGACAGACTAGAAAAGAGTGGAATCATCAAAAAGGTGGATTACTCTAAATGGGTGGTGCCTGCGGTTTGCATCAAAAAGAAAAAGAAAAACATTAGGCTGTGTGCTGATTTCTCTACAGGACTGAATAACTGCTTAATGACATGCCACCATCCACTCCTGACTCCAGAGGACATTTTTGCAAAATTAAATGGTGTAAAAATCTTCTCCAAATTGGATTTGTCCTATGCGTATTTGCAGATTAAAGTAAATGACAAATGCTCAAAGAATCTGACAATAAATACACATAGAGGACTGTACACATATACCTGGTTACCTTTTGGATTAAAGGTTGCACCAGCAATATTTCATTAAATCATGGATGCTATGTTATCTGACTGTGAATTTGCAATTCCTTATCTGGGCAATATATTGATTAAGAGTAATTAATTGAACAACATGTGGAGAATATAAAATTCTGTTCAAGAAAATTAAAGAGTCTGAGTTCCCTTTGAGTGAAGAAAAATGCTAATTATTTTTGCCTCAAATCAAGTACTTAGGGCAAATAATTGATAAAAATGGTAGACAGCCTGATCCGTTGAGGGTAGATGCAATAAAGAATATCCCTGCTCCAACAAATATACCAACATTACAAGCATTTCTTGGGCTGGCAAACTACTATCAAAACTACATTCCTAACATGTACAAATTAAGAGCTCCATTGAATGACTTACTAAAAAAGGAAGTAAAGTGGAATTGGTCAGTTAAATGCCAAAATGCACTTGAAGAATAAAAAAAATTCTTTGGTTATTCTAGCTGTAGTCACAGCACCAATGTAAGCAACATTCTCATCAATTTTGAGGTACTTGTATCTTTCATCATTAGAAATAGGGGAGATAGACAAGCTGTTGATGTACATGTTTTCTGCCATTCCTCAGTTGACTAGCATGTATGAGCATTTATCTTGCCCAAACTTCATTCCTATATCTTGTGAGAATGTCACAACTAGCTTTAACTGTCTCTTGATGTTGGTCTTATTGCTAGAATATGATTTTCGGTTATCAACAAAAAATGTGTGGGTGCCATTAATTTTATTCTTTTCTGCACACCCCAGCATTTAGCCTTGGCAATTTGTATGGAAAGCGGATGTTAAACGATGATGATGATGATGATGATATATATATAGTAAGTTATATATATATATTAGCCGTGGCAATTTGTATGTGTGTATGTATATATATATATATATATATATATAGGAAGTTATATATATATATATATATATATATATATATATATATAGAGAGAGAGAGAGAGAGAGAGAAGCAAAGTTGTGAAGGAAAGTATCTTGTTTTAACAATCATACTTTAAATCTTAAGAAAATTTCCTTGCAATGTCCATGGTTAAATGTAAGTTGAAAGGAGAATTGACTCAAGTTATTTTATTATACTTATTCTGTTCAGGTAGGCAGGTGAAGGATGCTCTGTTTTTATCAACTTCCTACTAAAGCCAATCCTAGGTAACGCCTTGTAATTTTAAAAATATGCAGTCTAAAATGTCTTACTTTGAGGTTAAACTGGAGATTCTTTTGCTAATATCAGCTACTAAGTTTCATATTATAGCTTAGGAGTAGACGTTGAATTGCCTATGAAGGTGTCTATTCTCCTTATTACACTTTCTTTAGAAGCATGACACTTGACTTAAAGTTTAAAATTATGTTCATTTCACTGGATGTTGCTATATTAGTAGTAATCCTTATGTTTAAATCAAACTCATTAAAGAACAGTGTTAAGTTCTTTCTAAATCTTTTCATGGCATGGCCGTCCATATTACTTGAAATTGATAGGCAACTGTTTCTGTATAAACCTCAGATATGAATATGCTTGAACTTCTTGAAAGTACCCAGGATAAATATTAAAGTGAAGTCAGCAATTTTAGCCCACTTACAATTCCTCATATATATACATATATATATATATATATATATATATATATATATATATATATATATAGACAAATAGTTAACTTTTCTTTTTGACCCAGAAAGATTCATCATGAGAGAAATGACATCCTGGGATTCATGAGTATTCTAACACAGATCATTAAATCTATTGAATTCAGAACACAGCATATCAAGAAGGAAGAGTTTTGATAGGAAAGATGAAATGCCTGAAATCAATGTGACTGAATTTGTTGTGTGTTTTCATCTTAATACTATGGAGCTAATCTTCTTTTATGCTATGAGAAGTCTTCGGTCCCAGCAGAAAACTTCTCTAATTCCTGTAGCAAGGGAAATATTGTACTCTTCATGTGGGTACAATGGTTGGTGATAGAAAGGGCATCCAACCATATTAATGAAGGTAAAATATAGGAGATACACAACTTATTAGATTGGCATTACTTTTTTCTATTATTGTGTGTGTCAAATTGAGGAGAAGAGCAACAAATGGTGAGATACTCTGCAAAAGCCACGCTAACTGCCTTCCATCCCTCTGGTATGGATACAATATAATACCAGTCAAGAACTGGGGCCAGTGGTATGACCTATTACTGCTTCCTCAAAACTGCAAGCTTTCTGTCAAAATTTGAAGCATTGCTGTTCCTATTACTTTTACTATTTAGATTTAATGAAAATCTTTTCTACTCAAGGCAGAAGGCCTGAAATTTTGGGGGAGGGGGCCAGTCGATTAGATCAACCCCCAGTATGCAACTGGTACTTAATTTAACAACCCCGCAAGAATGAAAGGCAAAGTTAACCTCGGCAGAATCTGATCTCAGAATGAAAAGACAGATGAAATACCGCTAATCATTTCACCTGGCATGCTAACATTTCTGCCAGCTTGTTGGCTTTGTCCATATTAAACACTTTTATGCATGTTTACAACTGTTTCTTTTTTGTGTGTCAACAGAAATGGTTGTTTGTATACAATGACTTACAAATGGAATCACAAATTTTAGAAAACAAGGAAAGGAAAAGAGAATTTCAATTATAAAAGACAAAGAATAATTACGTTTTATTCGTTGATAGTAATTTCTGTTTTTGGCTTTCTTTATTTTCTTGGAGGAAGCTGCAGTTTGCTTTGATAAGAAACACTTTCCCATTTCTTTCTTTATTTCAAATGATAAACAGTTTTTGTCAGACAAACATTTTTCTGCACATGCTTCTGCTGTTACATTTTGCTTATCCCATAATGTTTTCCCAGATACAGCCAGAGCTGCACCTTTTACTTTCACAAAATAGTTCTTAGCAACTGGATTTAAAAGAAAATTGAGATAAAAGGAAGCAACAACAACATTGATAATAGTTTCTAACATAGAAAGAAAGACCCAAAATTTTAGGTCAGAATTGGCCAATTAAATTGGCCTATACATTTCACTGGTATTTTATTTTAGTGGTTCTGGAATGGTAAAGTTGATATCTGCTGGATTTGAACACAGGCGTTAAAGTGCCTAACCAAATGCCACAACACACTGTCCAATGCCCTGATTTTGCAATGTTTTTCTTTGGAAAACTAAAATAATCTCACTTACATCATCATCTAGTGAATAAGTATAAAGTATGGACAGTTACAGATTAATGTAACAATCTAAGAAGCGTAATTTCATAAAAATCATACTTTTACTGCAATGAAAAAAATACTGATTATATCTATGAGGTCCTTTTTGAATTTGATGACTAGAATAAGTAATTAACGTAATGATTTATCAGCCATTGTGGGTGTAATCTTAATTGCTCATAACTTAGCTCAATATGTAGTCACTTTACTATTTGTTTTTGATGCAGGAAGTATTCCTGAATATATTCTCCTGGTTCATCTTTTAGTACAAATGTTTACAGGGTGATGTGAGTCAATGATTTAAGTTTGATTCTCAGTTTAATTCAGTTCATTTTACATAGACAGTTAGTGCTCTTGAGAAAGTTAGGAATATCACACAATCTCATTGCCTTCTCTAATTATGCTTGTCCATGTACCTAAACAATGAATATATAATTGATTACAATGAGGTGATATTATATTTTCTTATAATCTATTCACTACAGAAAGCTATACCATGAAATTCTCATGCCACCCACTCCCCTGCACTTATGAGGTTTGTGTGGTTCATACCTAGCTGGTGAACTGGAATGTCACTAGTGCTTCAGGAGTCTTTCATATTATTGTGAACTTCAGTGCAATGTATCATACAAAGTTTTGGATGATGGCACAAAGTATATATGAGAGAGATCAAGCTAGAAATTAAGAGGAAAACTATAAAGATGAGCTGATGTACAGCTGTAGAGGTATTCCCTAGTGGGATAAAATTTGGAGAATGGAAACTATATGAAAGCCTGATAGACAAACATAATTCTATATTTCCTATTGTTGAATGGAAGACTTAATCTATCAAACAACTGAATACCGTGACCTGGCTCTTCAATATCTTTGATGAAGTTAACTGTGTAGCAAGCATTTAGGAAGGTCCCTAGTCTGAGGATAACTAACTCTCACCCTCCTACCAGCCATAGATACATTTGAAATTTTCCTGGACACAATCAGACTTTCTCTGACATAGACACTTAATACAAAGCTAAAACAAAATTACCAATATAAAGTCAAAAAGAGAAAACCTATATACATTACTTTTACAAGAGACTTCTGGAGTCCATTTATTGTCCTCTTTACATGCTGCCTTTAATTTTTCTCCATCTCGACAAAAGTAGGTTACTTCAGATTTGTAGGTAGTAGAACTATAGTATTTAAATGCACCAACAACGTCTTTTGGTGGTCCACAGTCAATTTTTGAGACAACTTTAATTGATAAAAAAAAATTGATTTCAATTGCAAGTATATGTTAGAAGAAAGGAGAAAATGTGTAGATAATGACAATTTAGAATAAAAGATATTGATTAAGACTTTATATATATATATATATATATATATTATATATATATATATATATATATATATATATATATATATAATATAGGACAATCAGTTAGTTGTCATAATAATACTCAGAATTTCAGATACCGAGGCTAAAAGCTTCTAGATGTCCTCATCAGTTATTAAGACAAATGCTATGAAAAAAAAAACGTTGAATAAAGTGAAGTTATTCTAATAGGAGTGGGAAAATAAATACAGGTAAAAGATATAAGGTGTTATGAAAATACAACCACATAAAGATAAAAATCTTTGTTCATAAAATCTATGTACGTACATATATATTATTTATATACATATATACATACACACATATACGCATACATACATGCATACACATACATACACACGTATATGTGCCCATGCATGCATTATTATGCTCATATACACATCTCTACATGCACACACATACGTATATACAGGCATATGCATATATATGTATAAAAAACATATAAATTTGAATATACATACACACATACGTATATATGTATATATAACTTCATCTTCACATAGAAAAATGCTTCCACTAATCTTAGAATTTATATAAATAAAAATACTCATATAAAACTGTAAACAATATTCATGTATGCACACTCATAGCAGGCATTTATTCATACATGCCTCAAGTATGAATATACATATATACACACGCAGATATATAAAGCTACACATGTGCAACTATATACACATACGTACGTATATATATATATATATATATATATTGTCAACATCATCCTCGCATAGATATATGCCTACATTTATACATAGACATATATACAAATGAAAACACATACGCAAACATAAAACATGTACATATTCACATTCACTGCAAACATGAATATAATGTAAATTATATATGTATAGGAGTGCATATATATACATATAAATCCTCCTGTCTAGCAACACACCTGCAGATATACAAGCATATATACATACATATACGTATGAAGGAAGGACACATGTGCATGACAGTCACTCTTAAGCAATGGATACAGTCTTACACTTGTATATATACATACATTCATACACATATACACGCATTTGATATATGCTTATACCTGCAAATACTACATGCATATATAGTTGCACAATTGAAAAAGGGGGAAAAAATGATATATAGAAAATATATATTATGCAATAAAAATATATATAAAAATATATAAGAAATGTTAAGACACATGAAAAGTTTGTACATGGACATAATATAAAAAGTAGGTTCTATCTGTGATCTTGCAGGGCCCAAAAATGTAACAAGTATTTTATCATATGCGGACATGATCCAAAAAGTTCAGTTCTTGAATTTAGCAGGGTCTAAAGAACTTTTCCAGATGAGCCATCTTTCCATATCGCAAAGACTGCACTTTCCACTGCCATTGATGTAAGGTTTACACTTGGCCAAGATCTTCCAGTGAATCTTATAGCTGACACCTTGCTCTTTTAACCCTTTCATTACTGTATTTATTTTGAGATGCTGTGTTTCTTTCAATTAGTTTTAAATATAACAAAGAATTTAGTAAAATATTTTCGTTATCATTAAGCTAGTGTTAGGAACATAAATTGTGACCAAGGTTTGGCAGAAAATTTTAATTCAGAACTTATGAAAACAAGACATTTGTAATCAGAGCCAGAGCCGGTTTCAGCTGGGTTGGTAACGAAAGGGTTAAGGACCATATATAATTGGATAATTTGGTCAATTTTTCTTTTATCCCAGTGTCTGAAGCTTAAGGTGTGATTATTGAACCTAGCTTTAAAATTTCCCTCTGTGAGACACACATATTTCTTTGATGATGACCACTAAGGACACAGACATACACCCAATAAATAAGATGGATACATTCTACTAACCTGGGTTAATCACATATATATCCCACTTTCCATCGTTGGGTTTAAATTCATCAGTCAAATGTGTCACATTACTCAGATCACATATCTTATCTTTAGCATTGTACTGATAAGAATTACATCCTGGAAATTCATCGCAAGCTTTACCACACTGTATTAAGTTCACCCTCTTAATCTGTCCTAAGGTAGCCTTCTTTCGTACGTTAACATGTTTCATCACAAGAGGCTTGTCATCGACTGGAAAGGAAGTAAAAAAACACAAAAAATATATCTTATAGTCATCCACTGACCCAATCACAAACACATTACATATATTACATATTGATAAGCATGTGGTGCATGATTTTTCAATTTGATAATTTATTATACACAAATAATTGATCTACAAAATGATACCTTACTCAGAATTCATCAGAGTTACTCTTTTACTTGTTTCAGTCATTTGACTGTGACCATGTTGGAGCATTGCCTTTTGTCGAGCAAATCAACTCCAGGACTTATTCTTTGTAAGCCTAGTACTTATTCTATTGGTATATTTTGCCGAACTGCTAAGTTACGGGGATGTAACACACCAGCACTGGTTGTCAAGCGATGTTGGTGGGACAAACACAGACACACAAACGTATACACACACACATCATCATCATCATTTAGCGTCCGCTTTCCATGCTAGCATGGGTTGGACAGTTCAACTGGGGTCTGGGAAGCCAGAAGGCTGCACCAGGCCCAGTCTGATCTGGCAATGTTTCTACAGCTGGATGCCCTTCCTAACGCCAACCACTCTGTGAGTTTAGACACACACACATACACACATACATACATACATACATACATACATACATACATACACACACACACACATATATATGACGGGCTTCTTTCAGTTTCTGTCTACCAAATCCACTCACAAGGCTTTGGTTGGCCTGAGACTATTGTAGAAAACACTTGCCCAAGGAGTCATGCAGTGGGACTGAACCTGGAATCATGTGGTTGGTAAGCAAGCTACTTACCACACAGCCATTCCTCCGCCTAGAACATTTTACTAAGTTTTTGAAAGCTTATCTCAATATTTAGGCTGCAGACAGTTCATTTGTACATCTCTAATGGTGTGCTTTTATCAGCTTGTTATGCCCTTAAACAGGTGGTAAATGAACATGTCAAGTATTTTTATAGTCATTTAGTGTTAGATAGAAGCAAAGCATTAGAAGAGTGTTGTGCAAATAGATTACCTAGAACTGAAACTTTCAGGTGAGATTTTGTTTATGTGTCCTGATGCACTAGGATTCATATTAATCCTAGAGGTGTGTCTTTATGTGAAAAATCATTTTCTGGATGGATTGGTTTTTCTATAATATATTGTCCAGTTGTAAAACAATGACCAAAATGGTTTACAAATATTTTATTCAAAATTTCAATTACTGGGATTTCTACATAGTTATCTACAAATTAATAAATTAATAATAATAATGGTTTCAAATTTTGGCACACAGCCAACAGTTTTTGGGGAGGAGGCTAGTCAATTACATCAACCTCGGTCTTTCACTGATACTTAATTTATTGACCCTGAAAGGATGAAAGGCGTGTGTGCCTGTCTTTTTCGCGTGTGTATGTGTGTGTCTGTGGGTGCGTGTGTATGCTTGTGTGTTTCTTGTGTTGGTGGGGATGTTATATGTGTGTACATGAGTGTGTGCTATAATTGTCCTAGTGTTGTGTGTGTGTGTATGTGTGTGATTGGTATTTGTCAGGGTGTTGTGTGTGCGCATGTGTGTGTATATATGTTTGTTCACGTGTGTATGTGTGTGCACAAATGTTTGTTTTGTGTTAGTGGGGATGTTATGTGTGTGTACGTGAGTGTGTATGTGTGTGTGTTGTGTCTGTCTGAGTATGTTTGTGTTTTAATTGTCCTTGTGGTGTGTGTGTGTGTGTGAGAGCAGCCCTATGTGTGTGTGATGGAGCATATGTATGTGTGTGTGGGGGGTATGTGTGGGTGTGTATATGTAAGTGTGTTGTATTTATCAAGGGTTTGTGTGTCCATGTGTGTTGGGTTTATCTGGGTGGTATGTATGTGTGTGCATGTGCGTTTTGTGTATGTTGGTACTGAGTATGCGTTTGTGTGTGTATATATATGAGTATGGTTTATGTAGTTTCTGTGTGTGTGTGTGTGTGCTGCATTTGTGAGTGATTTGTTTTGTTTGTATTGTTAGTGTAGTGTGTGTGTATACATGTGGGTGTGTCATTGTGTGTATGTATGTTTGTGAGTGTTTGTTGTGGTTGTTGGGATTGTATTGTGTGTATATGTGTGTGTTTTTTCTTTTGTGTGTGTGCCTGTGTTTTTTTGTTTGAGTGTTTGTGTGTGTGTGTACATGTGTGTATATATGTGTGTGTGTTTGTGTGGGTTGTGTTGTAGTTGCGTGTTTGTGTGTGCATCTGTGTATGTGTGGGTGTGCTTGTGTGAATGTGATTTGTAATTGTCAGGGTGGTGTGTGTAGGTGTGTGCATGTACATGTTTACATATGTGTGTATGTGTGTGAGTGTTGGTTATGGCTGCAAGAAGCATATTGCAAGTGTATACATGTATGTGTTTTTTCTTGGAATGTGTGTGGGTTTGTGCTCTAGTGTGGGGATATTGTGTTTGTGCGTGTATGTATATGTATGTGTGTGTGATTGCATTGTTTCTGTGTGAGTGTGATTTTGTAATAAGAATTAATAAGAGGGTAAGTAGGAAGGCAGACAAACCACAAATCCCTTCAGGTAGATAGCCCTGCTCGATCTGTAGAAAAGATGTACCCAGTATAAGCTATGAACATGCAATATCAAAGGAAGGCTAACTGGGAAGATAGTTTTGTATGTGGCAGATGCTCAGGTGGAATAAACAATAAAAATATGCAAAGAACAACTCCTGTCACATTCCAGGGAGAAAAACTAGAAGTAGTTGATAACTTCTGTTACCTAGGTGACCAAGTCAGTAGCTGGGGAGGGTACTCTGAAAGTGTAGCTGCTAGAATAAGAATAGCCTGGACAAAGTTCAGAGAGCTCTTACTTCTGCTGGTAACAAAGGGCCTCTCGCTCAGAGTAAAAGGTAGACTGTATGACACATGTGTACAAACAGCCATGGGCTGTGACTGCTGAGGACATGTGTAAGCTCACAAGGAATGAAACCAGTATGATCCGATGGGTGTGTAATATCAGTGTGCATACTCGACAGAGTGTAAGTACCTTGAGAGAAAAGTTGGACTTAAGAAGCATCAGATGTGGTGTGCAAGAGAGATGATTGCACTGGTATGGTCATGTGGCGAGAATGGATGAGGATAGCTGTGTGAAAAAGTGCCACACCCTAACAGTTGAGGGAACCTGTGGAAGAGGTAGACCCAAGAAGACCTGGGATGAGGTGGTGAAGCACAGCCTTTGAACATTAGACCTCACTGAGGCAATGACTAGTGACTAAGACCTTTGGAAATATGCAGTGCGTGAGAAGATCCGGCAAGCCAAGTGAGACCATAACCAGTGGCCTATGCCAGGGAGGTAACCAGCCCACTTATGCATACCTTTCCTTCATTGGACACTGAACTCTGCTTGCGAAGACCTGTTGAGGCAAGTGAAATGGAAATCAAATCAAATTTGCAAATTCGATGACTGGCACCATCTGAGAGTGATAGCTGCCAGAGTAGCTGACTGGCTTCCATGCTGGTGGTATGTAAAAAGCACCATTGAAACATGATCATTACCAGCGTCGCATTACCAGCACTTGTGCCAGTGTCACATGAAAAACATTCAAGCGAGGTTGTTGCTAGTGCCACTGGACTGGCTCCTGTGCAGATGGCATGTAAAAAACACCACTTGAGAGTGCCCGTTGCCAGTACTGCCTGACTGGCCCTCATGCCAGTGGCATGTAAAATCACCCACTACAATCTCAGTGTGGTAAGCGTTTGGAAGGGCATCCAGCTGTAGAAACTCTGCCAGATCAGATTGAAGCCTGGTGTAGCCATTTGGTTCACCAGTCCTCAGTCAAATTGTCCAACCCATGCTATCATGGAAAGCGGACGTTAAACAATGATGATGATATATACACTCACACACTTACACAGGGAAATGGCTCATTTGGAATCAGAAAGATTCTTCATGGTAGCAATGACACTGTAGCATCCATAGGTTTTTGAATACCAAGATCACTAATTGCAGTGAATTTCCCTTATGTCCAGGGTTTCATGAAAGAAGAATTTTAACAGGAAAAAACAAAATCCTTCAGATCACACTGAGTTTAGTTCTCAATGCCATGGAACTAATCTGATGAGAAACTTATTTTAAGCAGAAAAGATTCTTTTGTGCCAGTAAGAACCTTCTCTAATTCTAATAGCATGGGAAAATGTACTTAGTTGTAATATATAATGGTTGGTGATAAGATGGGGATCTTACTATATTAACCATGATAAAATATAGGAAATACACAACTACATAGATTGGCATTACCTCAGTTTCTAATGCTGAGACACTGTGCTATAACAGCACAAAGTCAGGAAAATATGATAATTGAAGAAAATCTGTTGCTGCTATTTCTAATACTATCACCACCACTACCATCACTACTTCTATAACTCATGTTTAAAGAAAATAAGACGAGTTTCCTTCTTGCATAAAAATACAAGTGAAAGTGTGCATAAAAGTGTTTAAGGTGAACAAATACTGTATGAGAATACCCTAACAGTGTTTACAGTTCTTAATGTTGCTTATTTTCAGAACCATGTCTTGGTCTATCATTATAGGTAAACCTGTCAACGTCTTTACAGACTTGGTTGTCTACATACTATGAAGTAGAAATGGAATCACAAATTTCAGGTAAAAATAAAAAGAGAATTCCAATGATAAAACACAAAGAATAATTACATTTTACTCGTTGATAATAATCTCTGCTTGTGGTGGCCCTTATTTTCTTGGAGGAACTTGCAGCTTGCTGTGATAAGAAACATTTTCCTTTTTCTTTATTTATTTCAAATGATAAACATTTTTTGTTTGACAAACATTTTTCTGCACAGGTTTCTACTGTTACATTTTTATTTTGCCACAATATTTTCCCAGGTACATCCATAATTGCACCTTTTACTTTTGCAAAATTGATCTGAGGATCTAGAGTTAAAATAAAATTTAGTGTTAATGAAAAATAACAACAAAAATAACAATATTTATAATTCCTAGTATAGACAGTAAGCCAAATTTTTAGGTCAGAGTTGCTCATTTAAATTGGCCAGTAAACTTGACTGGTAGTTTATTTTATTGGCTCAGGAAGAGTAATGTTTGCATCAACCAGATTCAAACTCAGAAGCTAAAGAGCCAAAACAAATACCACAATACATTTTATCTGATACTTGGATGATCTTGACAATCCTTAACAACAAGAATAATCTCTATATATAAAAGTGAAATGTCCAAAAGGTGTATGTTTGTGTGTCTCATTTAGTGGTTATGCAGGATTCAATGGCAGTAAGCATGCTCAGATTGCGGCGAAAATTTACAGGGACATGTAAAATGAGGCAAAGAAGTGACTGGACTAGGTTAGAAATCTCCATCTCAAAAGCTGTAGTTACTAGGTAAACAAAACCCATTTTCAATCAATTCTGCAAGCTGTGGAGGCCATGTTTTGTGGGAAATTTTAATAAAAAGCACACTTGCATAATTTACAGGCTCTTCTGTTTAATAGTTCGTCAATTTTTTGTGGAAATTTTTGTTTAAAAGAAAAGATTTTCTAAAGTGAAAAAAGTTACATTTTTAGTCGTTTTACTATTTGATCTTTTGCTGCTTGCATCTTTAATTTGTTCTGCATAAAAATTATACCACCCTATAGGATTTGATTAGAAATATTTTTTGGATTTTGATTCATTCAAAAATTCTGCTAAGTACAAAAATAATCAAGTTTACAGTTATTTTTCATTTTATTTTCTCGCTTTAGTGGCATGAGACGATAGGCGTGATGTTTTCGCATTTCACTGAGAAGGCTTATCGGTTTTTTTTCACAGCTTATGTAAGTCAGCTCAAGCAAGCAATTACTAATTAGCAGCTGTTACATTGTCAGTTGACTTTACACTAGATCTATCACTTTAATTCTTTTAACACTGATACAGAAGAAATGAAAAGATCTAAATGTTATTAGAAAGAAAAATAAAGAGGATGGATTCGGTGCTTCCACTTTCATAAAAGCATAAGAAGATAAACTGATGCTTCTGTTTAATTTTCATAACATTTCTTACAATAAAGAAGCTGCAGTGTGCTGTTTATGCACAAATGACCACATTTTCATTAATGCTTAATAAGATTTTCAGTTATGAAAACTCAGAATTGATAAAAACTGATGAATGTTTTCAAAAGGTTGGGATTAAATTGCACAGGATCAACTACTTCAAATGCATTTGGACTCAAAGGTAAAAACTCAGCCAATTTACCAACACAGCAATCTGACTTGAACATGACATTTGTAAAGTGTTATGGGGGTGAGACGGCAGGGTTAAAAATCTCCAAATTCAAAGCTGTGGTTGCTAGGGCAAAACTTAGGGGCTTTAAATTGATTGATGGAGCCTGGAGGTTGCGTTTTTTTTTTGTGTGATTTCAATAAAACGATTGACTAGACCAGTGGTTCTCAATGTCGGAGTTTCAAGGGGAGCGCTAGGAGAAAAAGGACAGGAAAAATATGATTTTTGGGCTATTTTGACTACGTTTTCTGACCTTTTTTCCTTGAATAAAGATTGGGTTGGGTGCTGGCAGCGAAATTGAGTTGAATGTGAGTAATCATTTTTTGAGAGACTGCATTATCCATTTGTATACTTGCCTTTTTCCAATCAATTTTTTGATAAACTTAACATTATTCTTAAAAACTTTTTATCTTTTTTAAATGTGGTGGTTTGAGAATATATATATATATATATATACACATATATATGACGGGCTTCTTTCAGTTTCTGCCTACCAAATCCACTCACAAGGCTTTGGTCAGCCTGAGGCTATAGTAGAAGACACTTTCCCAAGGTGCCAAGCTGTAGGACTGAACCCGGAACCATGTGGTTCGTAAGCAAGCTACTTACCATACAGCCACTCCTACGCCTTATTCAATTTTTGTTTGAACAAAAGGAGATATATGGAAAAGAGAGAGTTACTGAAGAGGTCACAGAATGTATGATGAATGAACTTTGACAATAAAATGATAGCAATAAAGCTGAAGTGAAGACCAAATATATAGTGCATATCTTTAATTGGTAAAATATGACCATCCTCCAATGTAGCAAGACATATCTTCATTTCACAAGTAGCTACTTTACTATTTTTATTTTATGCAGGAAGTGACCCTGAGTATTTTCCCTACCCCCCACCGACTTGTTCTTTTAATATAAATATGGAATGAATGTCGTGAGTCAATGATCCTGATTTGATTCTCACTTTAAGTCAGTTTATTTTACTTAAACAGTTACTGCCCTTGAGAAAGTCATGAATATCACGCAATCTCATTGCTTTCTCTAATTATATTTAGCCATGTGCTTAAAGAATGAATATATAATTGATTGCAATAAAGTAGTATTTATATTTTTGAAAAAAAATTAGTCATGTCAGAAGCAGCTATGTCATGAAATTCTATCCCTCCCTCCTACACTTCTGAGATTAATGTGGTTCATGCCCAGTCTGAGCAACTATAGGTTAATGTGAATGTTGGTTATTGTAATAAATATAACAACACAAGACAAAGTGTTGTTCAGCCCATGTGTCAGGAATACCTGATTGGCAAGGTGATTGTGTATAACCAGGTAACAAATTATTCCAGTGGATAAGCTGTGTCAGAGCTAGTAGTTTGCAATATTAAGTACAAAATTTGCTGTTAACTGGCCACTGCAGAAGGCACTATGTGGACACCTAATGCTAGAAAAAAATAAAATCTCCCTCAGTTATACTCAAACTTCTTAAAAAGTTCAAACCATGTTATCTAATGTAGTGTTAAGGAATTCAGAACATATATTATTCAAGATCAAACCTGACCAGGGCAATGGGATTGGTGGATGCTCCATTCTAACAAACTATTGAGGGTTAGTTGAGGGATAGGGAATAAATATTTTAAAAGGTTGTTCTGGGTATCAATAAAAAACGAACTGACAAGTTCGTTTTGGAGGACATTTGGTCAGGGAATGCTATGGACCAGTAGAACCTTATCAAAAGGCTCTACTGGTCCAAGATAACATCTATAGCCATAGAAATGCAAGCCTGTTCAACAATGCATTTTGTAAAACCAAATCATTTTTGCAAGCACTTTTTCATTGTCCATGCATTGCTGATTTATGGAATTATGTTAAACAGTTGCTGTTGTGTGAGGGAGTGATCTGGCTGTCAGCCAAGTCCCCTATGGTGATTGCACCACACCCTCTTTAATCAAGCAGAGAAAACAATTTTCCTCTTTATGGTTGCCATAGCAAAATAGATTGTATGATGGATGAGCCTTTCCAATTTGGTAAATTTCACATTTGCATTTTTAAAATTTCACTTGTAAAGAAAGTGAGGATGGTGTAGAAGGTAATGACCAGAATGGAAATTATAGAAAGCAAGGTAAAATAGGCAATAAATGGCAAGAGTGCATGAGGACAACAGTACCTAAACCTGTAGGTCAATGTACAATAATTGTGAGGAGTTCAGGATGATTTTCAAAGGTAGGGTTCTTCAGCTGGTCTTAAATGGAGATCCATCAACATTCATGGGGATTGCATTATCATCTTTATCTTTATTATCAACGTATGCATATATACTAATTAGAGAATTGGAACAAATATTTTACAGTATGTATTCAGACTCTTTTGGTTATCAATTCAAATCAAGTGAGGTCAACTTTGCCTTTTATACTTGTAGGGGCTAATATCTTCAAGTACCAGTCAAAAATTGTTGGCTATGTGCAAATCAGGAATTTTTATCATAATTAGTGTTGTTATAATTAAGGGTGGTGTACTGCAAGAGAACAAGAGTGTCAAAAGTCTGTTTCAAAGGATTTTTCAGTTTAGTAAAGAAGGAATTGGGACATTATAGTGAACAGAATTTTGGATGTTGACACAAAGTATGGGTGACAAAGGTGAAGTTAGAAATTAAGAGAAAAATGACAAAGATGAGTTTAGGTATAGCTGTGGAGGTAATAAGTTCACTTAACAACAATGCAGAATCGAGTAGAGTTTTGTCTGTGTGAATAAAGATCAGCTTCACAACTAAACCTTGTGGATGAATTCTGGTGGATGGAAACTATGGGGAGGCCTGCTGGAGAGAGCAAGTTTCTACACTTTCAGCTCTTGGTTGGCAGACCTAATCCATCACTTGATTTAATAGCATTACCTAACCCTTGGGTATTATTAATGGAGTTCACTATTTTGTAAGAATTTGGGGAGGTCTCTGATGTGAGGAGATCTTCCCACCAGTCACAAACATCATGGAAATTGTTAAGGAATTAGTTTTCCTCTGACAAAGATATTTAATACAAAGATAAAGCAAAATAACCTAGACAGAGATAACAGAAGAGAAACAATTTACATTACCATTACAAGTAGGTGTTACTTGACTCCATATCTTGTGCTTTTCACATGTTGACTTTATTTGATCTCCCTTTGGACAAGTATAGGTCACTTCAGATTTATAGGTGGTGGTTTTGTAGGACTTTAATGCACCAACAACATCTTTTGGAGGTCCACAATTGACATTTGAGTAAGCTGAAATTGATACCAATGGTCAGAAAGAAAGTAAGAAGTCAGAGATAATGAATAACAAATACATACAAACATGAATGAGTGAATAAATGAATGAATGTATGTATATATAGGCTTGTATGTATATATATGCTTGTATGTATGTATGCGTTTACAAATATATGTATGTGATGAGATGAAGTCTTCCTAATATGGTGACTGTAGGAGAAGCATTTAGCCAAAAATAAATCTCTGTACTTGGCTTTTGTTGACATGGAGAAAGCCTTTGTCAGAGTTCTCCACTGCCTAATCTAGTGGTCAATGTGAATGCTGGGGATAGATGAGTAGTTGGTGAGAGATGTACAAGCTATGTATAGGGATGCTGTCAGTAAGGTAAAAATTGGCAATGAGTATAGCAACAAATTTAATGTACAGGTAGGAGTTCACAAAAGTTCAGTTCTCAACCCCCTATTGTTTATCATACTCCCACCCAACCCATGCCAGCATGGAAAATGGATGTTAAACGACAATGATGATAACTCCTCCAGGTCACAACAGAGGAATTTATGACTGGCTGTCTGTGGAAGTTCTTCTACACTAATCTTCTTATAACTGAGTCACTTCCAGAAATATAGAAGAAATTTCAGGTATGGAAGCAAGGTCTTGTATCAAATGGCCTTAGAGTTAATTTGACAAAGATCAAAATATTTGCAAGTAGGAAAGCAAAAGAATTATTGTCCCTTCAGGGAGATGGCTCTGCTCAATATGTAGAAAAGGTGTTGGTAGAAACTCCATATGATGTAACCAGTGCAAGCTATGAACACCTAAGAAGTACAGCAGTATCACAAGATGGTTAACAGAGAAAATAGTCTTTGTGCATGGTAGATTTGCAGATATATTAAACATTAAGAATGTATAGAATAAAAACTTCTTAAATATCCAGTGGGATCTTTAGCAGTAGTAAATAACTTCTGCAAGCTAGGCATCTTCCCACCCCACCCCCTTCACACGTATATATATATATATATATATATATATATATATTTTGTTGAAATGGAAAGATGAATTTTCTTGTTACAGATTATTCAAAAGTTTAACTGATACCTGGGTAGCAAAAATCACAGCAGAAAAAAACACGGTTGGAGATAAGACCATTTGGTGTTGCAACCATGCGTTGGTGCGGATAATTGAAGTTTAATATAATTAGTGAATGGAAGAAATGGAGTTGAACGAAGATTGTACAGAATTCCTTTTATTACATTCTACACATGTTTCAAAGGCCACAATTTTCCAAATTCTGATTAAATAAGGATACCATATTGCAGCTTTCTCTTCAGGAAAAAGCAGGAATTACGTTGACAGAACAAAACAAAACAGAGGCGCAGCAAAGCAATTCGAACGAGGACGCTCCTTAAGAGCCCATGATTAAACTGTTTATCAATGTACGTTGAAATCGGGGAGTTGGTGGGGGCCGACAAAAGGTCCGTTGGAATAATTACAGGTCAGGCCGTGGTCAAATCTAGTAGGTGAGGAATTAATGAGAACAAGGGGTGTGGAGATGTTCTGTGTGACCAAAACTAATGTTCTGAATATTTTAAGAATACAGGTGTATTTTAGGGGCGAGACAAAACCTACCTAAAAGCATGTATGTGTATACTAGCCTATGTGTGCGCGGCCGTATGTTGGTGAGGGGCGCTAGATAATGAGCACTGCTGAAAAAACCTGTCAGGCGGCTGAAAAAATTCTAGACGAACACACGAACACAGAATTTTTTCAGCCGCCTGACAGGTTTTTTCAGCAGTGCTCATTATCTAGCGCCCCTCACCAACATACGGCCGCGCACACATAAGCTAGTATACACATACATGCTTTTAGGTAGGTTTTGTCTCGCCCCTAAAATACACCCTGTATTCTTAAAATATTCAGAACATTAGTTTTGGTCACACAGAACATCTCCACACCCCTTGTTCTCATTAATTCCACACCTACTAGATTTGACCGCGGCCTGACCTGTAATTATTCCAACGGACCTTTTGTCGGCCCCCACCAACACCCCGATTTCAACGTACATTGATAAACAGTTTAACCATGGGCTCTTAAGGAGCGTCCTCGTTCGAATTGCTTTGCTGCGCCTCTGTTTTGTTTTGTTCTGTCAACGTAATTCCTGCTTTTTCCTGAAGAGAAAGCTGCAATATGGTATCCTTATTTAATCAGAATTTGGAAAATTGTGGCCTTTGAAACATGTGTAGAATGTAATAAAAGGAATTCTGTACAATCTTCGTTCAACTCCATTTCTTCCATTCACTAATTATATATATATATATATATATATATGTATGTACGAATATTGTACACTCACATGTATGCACAAAACATACAATAAACAAAATGAAAATGCTCTACTGACCTGGGTTAATGATGTAAGAGTCTGAATCACTTTTGCTTGGTTCAAGGTCATGAATCAAGTGATTCACATTACCTCGATAACAGATCTTAGCTCTTTCATTGTACTCAAAAGATTTACATCCTGGAATTTGATAGCAAGCTTTTGCACATTCCTTTAGTTCCACATTTCTCAGTTGTCCAAGATTAGCCTGCCCTGGTATGGCAGCATTTTTAATTGTGAATAACTCATAATAAGCTGGAAAAAAAAGAAAGAAAATAAGAAGTACATTCTATACTTTTTTCACACACACACTAAATATTATATATCATCTGGTGCATAATTTGCTTTAAATGGACAATTTATTACATGTAAATAATTGATTCACAAAATGACAACTGAAAATTCATGTGAGTTTTAGCACATCTGACTTATTTGGAACCTTGTTTCAAAATTTAAGATGTATCTAATTCACATGTACATCCTTCTTCTAATGTGGAACTTTTGTATGGTCTAAGTGCTGTTCAACAGATGGTTAGCCAATGTATCAAGTAGAAACATTACTGATTTCTCATACTTAATGTATGTGTTATGGTGTGTGATTACTGGCTGTGAACTTCATTCATGTAAAAGTCCCCTTAAGATGTTGAGTGTCTGTTAAGTCCAGATATTGTCATATTAGATTTGTGACTTATGACACTAGTTGTAAGAGGTGGTTAGGGTACAAGATTATTACCTACCTAGGCATTTCAGTCTTCATGTAATTTCATACGATTCACATATGCTGCTTTTGACAATAGAACATGATCACACACAGTATTATATGAGTGTATATATATATATAATCATACTTCAATATAAACCAATGTCAGCATAATGAAAAGGACTGATGAGATTATTGAAATGCTGGAGTGATGTCATGTAGAGTCATGTGGTGTGCAAGAAGACAGAAGAGAACCTCAGCTAGATTTCTTACAGGAGTGATGAAAGGGACAGGTGGATATAACCACTAGAAGTTCTAGTTACAAATCTGCACATAGGCAGCCTGTGGACCAGTGATCACTGTTCTTTGTATTGGACAACATCCCAGGTGACTGGGCAGTTTTTTAGGACAGCACTGCTCACGTTAGTAAGAGAAAGACCTAGAAAAATGTGGCCTAAGGAAAGCTTGTCCTAAACAGGTCTGGTCAGAATTACCCATTTGTGGTCAATTCAAACTGAGAAAAATTAACTTAATCATTGGTATATGGAACATATGTACCCTCATGGATTGAGACAATGTCTCCAGACCTTAGAGAAGAACAGCTCTCACTGCCAAAAAATAGTCAAGATACAATATCAACATTGCAGCAATCAGTGAAACTCAACTGGCTGAGGAAAGGCAAGGCCCTACATGAGAACAAAATGCATGGAGTTGGATTTGCCATCAAGTCCAGTCTCCTGAAACAGATTCCCACCTTCCCACAGGTGTAAATGAAAGATTTATGAAACTTCACCAATCTGTCAACGACAAACAATTCATCACCATTTTGAGCATGTATGCTTCTATAATGATAAGCACAGAAAAGATCAGAGAGCAGTGCTATGCTGATTTGGATACTGCACTACATGACACATCTGCTACTGACAAGCTTGTCATACTAGGTGACTTCAACATCAGTGTTGTCATGGATGGGGAGTAGTGGAGAGGAGTTATAGGGAAGCATGGAGTTGGAAAAATGAATAGCAATGGCCTTCTTTTGCTGAGTAAATGTGCCGAGGACAACCTGTTGATTACAAACACCATCTTCTGACAGGCTGATTAATATAAGACATCACAGATGCATCTGCACTCAAAAAAATGGCATCTTATTGATTACATTATCATTCATCAATGTGACAACAGTGACATCCACATCACCAGGGATGGAGCAGAGTGCTGGACAGACCACAGACTCATAAGAGCCAAGCTCAACATCTGCATAGTTCTCCAACACCACAAACACCCAAAGCCTTTAATACAGCCAGACTCTTTTCAACCAAATACTAGCAAGAGTTTCAGTCTAGCTGTGATGAAAAGTTCAAGATGATAAGACCACTGACTGGTGGAGGAGAGAAAATGTAGAAGCAGCTCAAAGAAGTCATCACAGAGACAGCCAAAACAGTTCTAGGCCCAGAGGAAAAGCTTCATCAGGACTGGTTGAATGACAACAACGAGGCTGTACAGGTACTGCTGGGTGATAAGAGAAAGGTCTACACTGAATGGTAGAACAATCTAAACTACCCCTCACAGTGTGACAGATACAGGGACTGTCGAACCAGAGCCCAGAGAGGACTTTGTAGCATGCAAGGTAGATGGTGGGAGCGGAAAGCTGAAGAAGTGCAGCTCTACATGGACACCAATAACTCCAAGATGCTGTACAGTGTCATCAAGGCCATTTACAGCCCTTCCACAAATGGAACAGACCTGCTGTTATCTGCTAATGGCTTGGCAGTCATCAAAGACAAAGAAGGAATCAAGAGAAGATGGGAGGAGTATTTCAACCAACTCCTAAACTGGCCATCCACTGTTGACCAGTAAGCATTGCAACATATGCCTCAGAAGCCTCTATTCAAAGATCTTGACCTGCCAAGTGTAGAAGCGGTCAAGACTGTCGTAATGTCATAAAAGAAATGGATTGTGGCAAAGCTCTGGAAGTAGATGGAATTTCTGCAGAGACAAGGCACTTGGTACATGGCTTTTAGCGCATTCCATGACATACCTGTATCCATTTGGGATGAAGAGAGTATGTCTGCAGACTTTCCAGATGTCACCATAATTACACTCTACAAGAACAAAAACGCCAAATTAGACTGTGGGAATTACAGGGGCATTTCCCTGCTTTAGATTGCTGAAAAAAAATCCTGGTCTGCATCTTCTTTAACAGGCTCATCACTAGTGTCTCTGAGAACAACTTGCCTGAAGCCCACAGCAATATAAACATGGTGTTTGCTGTGTATCAAGTCAAGCAGAAATGCATTGAACAATATATAGGTTTGTATTCCATGTTCATAGAACTGACCAAAGTTTTTGACACAGTCAACAGAGAAGCTTTGTGGACCATCTAAACCAAGCTGGGCTACCCACACTAACAAGGCTCTTTCTTGATAATATGAATGGTCAAATTCTTTGCAATGATGACTGCACCAACTCTTTCAACATTTCCAATGGCATGAAACAGGGCTGTGTACTTGCCCTCATTTTGTTCAATTTGTTCTTCACATAGGTCCTACTTTACACAATGAAAGATCTAGACCTGGACATATTCATTAAATATTGCTCAGACAACTCTGTTTTTGACCTCTGCCAAATCTGCTTGAACCGATACGGTGAAAAACTTATAACTGAAGCCCTATTCGCAGATGACTGTGTCCTTATAGCACATAAGGAAAATCACATGGAGTCCATTGTTGATCACTTTGCAGAAGCGTCAAGGCTCTTTGGACTGACCAATAGCCTTGAGAAAATAGAGGTCCTAATCTAAGTAGCCCCAAACACAATTTACTCTCAGCCAAACATCACCATTAAGGGACAGTGAAATGTTATCCAGAATTCACAAGGCCAGCCAAACACTTGAAAAACTGAAAGTGAAAGTTCTCCAGCAGAAAAGCATAAGACTATCAACAAGCTCAAGATCTACAAGTTGTTTCTACACTACTGTATGGATGTCAAACATGCACCCCATACTGTTGGCACATCAAACAATTGAAACAATTTCACACAAGTGCACTGTGCAGGATCATGGATATTCACTGGCAGGACAGTGTGACAAACCAAAAAGTACTGGACAGAGCTTGTTCAACAAGCCGTGAGTCTATATATATATATATACACATACAAATTTGTTGCTAGTTCAAATATGCTTGGGGCATATTTAGACCCATAAGAAGCCTTTCCCTATAATGGAGAAATTATCTCACTGGAGACAATTGGTGTAAACACACCAAGTCAGTTCAAAGCGCCTTTTAACCAGACTGATGGATGCATGCATTTCTGAGTAGTTTTACAGATACACACACAAACAAACACATGTATATATGTATATACAAGTGTCTCTATGTATGTGGCTGTATATAATGTCTAACACAAGGTAAAATGTTTTTGGCCATATTCATGGAGAAATTTAAGTTGAAGAGAGAATTAGTGCAAATTTATTTTATCAGTATACTTCTCTCCAGATGTGCAGGTGGAGGATGCTTTGATTTTATTAACTTCTTACTAAAGCCAATTCTAGCTAACATCATTTTGTACTATGAAAAACAATGTTGTCTAAAATGTCTTATATTGTATTTAAATTGGTGATTGTATTAGTAATTCTAGTTATTAAGTTTTATATTATAGCTTGGGAGTAAGAACTGAAATTTTTATGATGGTGTCTGTTCTCTTATTCAGCTTTCAATCTTCAAGTCAGGTATCACACAGAAACTACTACTACTACTGCTGCTGCTGCTACACAGATTTAAGAAAAATAAACTGCTTTTCTGTGAAAAAAAAATGTGCTTCAAAGTGTTCAAAATGAATAACAGCTGTGAGAGAATAACCTAGAAATATTTACAGTTTGTAAAATTGTTTATTTCTGGAATTTATTTATGTCTGTCCTTATAGATAAACTTGTCTGTCTTTGCAGAAGTGGTTTTCTGTATACTATGAAGTACAAAAGGAATCACAAATTTCCAAAAAAGAGGTAAAGAGAAACATGCAGAATAATTACATCTTAGTCGTTGGTAGTAATCTCTGCCTTCGGTTGGTTTTAATTTCTTGGAGAAAGATGCACTTTGCTTTGAGAAGTAACAGTCTCCACTCACTTTATTTATATCAAATGACAAACAATTTTTGTAAGATAAACATTTTTGTGCACATGCATCTGTTGTTACATGTTTCTTATTCCACAAAGTTTTCTTAGATGTATCAAGAACTGCATCTTTTACTTTCACAAAATTGAGCTTAGAAACTGGAATTAAAGTAAGATTGAGACAAATGTAAACAACAAAAACAACAACAATAATAATAATTTCTAACATGTAAAGAAGGACAAAATTTTGAAGTAGGAGTTAATCAATTAAATTGGTCCCTATATTTGATAGATATTTTATTTTATTGAAAGGCAGAGCTGACATCAGCAGGATTTGAATTCAGAAGATAAAGAGCACATTTTGTCTGTTTCTCAAATAATTCTGTCAACAAGAATAATTATAAATTTTAGTGACGGTAACAATATTTATGATGATAGTTTCTATCAAGGCCACATATTCTGCAGTGTAAGTACACATAAAAATCAGTACTTTAATAGCACTTGTTTTATCAACCTCAGAAGTATGAAAGGTGAAATACCCTTCCTTTCCTTTTCAAGTGAAACTTGAAAAAGTTGATGAGAGCTTGGCCAGAGAGGAAAGCATCCGTCTTCAGCCCTTTCAATCTTGTCCACCATACAACCACTTTCACTAAGGTCCCCAAGCAAAATAACACTATCTGCCCTTCCTAGTCAAAGGAAGGCAGTGGGATGATCTTCAGAATGAACTCAGCTAACAGCCATATCTGTCTTACATGTGACAGCATGTGTTCAACCTAAACCCACAAGTCAGTAATGCTCAGGCATTGCATGAGAATCTGCAGAACAGGTTTGTCACTCTGTGTGCATCTTGGGCAAGCCTGAGAGATAGCACTTCCATACTTGTAGAGTTTATCTCAAACTGGCAATGCTGCCCCGCCTCCCAGTAGCACAGCCAGGTTGAGGATTTCTAGATATTATCCATAAACCTTGGCCCAAAATCCTCCAGAACAGACCAGCCAGTTAATTCTTGTTGATGCCCAGATTCTTCCCGAGAACATTGTCACACTTGAATGCCACTAACCCTCTATAGAATGCCAGAATGGAATTTCCACTGATCACATTGCCTGACAGACAGAGGATTGCAAGCATCTGATGACACTCAAGGTGCCAGGCACCCCACTTTGGTCTATACTTGATCCAGACTGCAGCTCAGCCAAAGAGACAAGTTTTAGATAAACCTGCTCATCATCAAGGAAGCACTGGGAATGTAGCCTCAGTTCATGTCTGTGCATCAGCAGCCATACCATGCCCAGTCCACCATTCAGTGGGTATTACAAATAGATTGCCAGGGCAGAGCATGATGGTCAGGCAGTAATATATTATGGGTACAATGTAAGCACTTGCCACCTCTGGCTGACCTTTCAGAGATAGCTTTCTCTCAGCCCATTTCTGCATGACATTGGCCACCTTGGTTTTCACCTCATCTCAGTTCTTTTTCACCAAGAGATCTGGACCAAACCAGACCCCCAAGCAATTTAACCGGTTTCTCCATCCAGCATCTCATGATGTCATTAGATAGCGTGGGCCTGCTTCTCCAGATACCAAGCAGCAGGCCCACTGGCTTTTTTTGGCTACTTTTTGCTTCTGTCATTGCCTCATATTCTTTTAGAGCAGTGCTGATTAGGTCTACGTGCCTGGTGTTCAGCACTATGATGTTGATGTGTGCATATGCCAACATGGTTCTTCTACAACCTCATTCAAAAGCTTCCAATTTCTGCAATAGTGGCTTTAGGGCCAGTACATATAAAAGAGATGAGAGGGGAAACCCTTGATGGAGTGAGTGCGTGATTCTGAAAGATCCGGTAAGGTAACCATTTACCTGAACTACTGAACATATCTCACTGTACATTGTGGAAATCCAGCCACAGAAATTGGGATTAAAACTTGCTGTTGTGAGAATGGTCAACAAATATTGGTGGCCAACCCTATTGAAGGCTTTCAAATGATCCAAACTGATCAGGGTCCTACCAAGCCAGCTTCTTTGTCTACCCTGTCTATGATGTATCACATGAGGTGGAGCTTGATGGAAATAGATCTGCTTGAGATGACACATATTCGTGCATCACCAACCAGCTCCTTATTGTCAGGTGCCAACCACTTTGCTAACACCCCGGTTAAAACTTTGAAATCTGCATTCAGCAATCTTATGGGTCTAACATTTTCTATTTGAACCCCCTTGTTTGGGTCCTTTCTCAGCAGTACCACCATTTCTTGATTCACAGAACAAAGAATTCTTCTATTCTGCTGCCAGTTGTGGTTGATATCTGCTAAGAGGCTGCCAAACAAGTCTGACATACAGAAGTAAAGTTTATAGGGCAGACTATCCAAACCAGGTGATTTGCCCTGCCATGCAACCCACCATTGCATCCCATATTTCTGCAGCTGTTATCAGCATTTTGCAATACTCCATCTCCTTTGCCAAGTGTAATGGCATGCCATCAAGATAGGCATTGAAGTTCATCTAACATTCTAGCCTCCCATTCATCTCAAACAGTTGACCAAAGTGCCGCTGAAATGCTGCACAAACCTGCTTGGGTTCATGTATCATGTGCCCATTTTGGTCGATGTGAATGAACTGGCAAGTTTGTTTCAAAGATATTTTTGGTCAGGGAATACTATGGACCACTTTGTGAAGTTCTTGGTGGTTCTGCCAAAGTAGTCTACTGGTCCAAGGTATAATCTACTGTTATGGAAGTGCTATAAGACAGTGCCATCCAAGATGTGCACAGAGCAACATGCACTCGTTCAGTGTCCAGGCATTATTGAGATGTAAATTTGTCAAACTGTTGCTACTGTGTATGGAACATATCTAGCTGTCTGTCAAGTCCATCATGATGATTGCCAAACGCCTGCCTTTAAATGAGTTAAGAAGATAGTTTTCCTCCGTCTGGTAGCTATGGCAAAAGAGGTTGTGTGTTGGATAAGATTGAAAGGGGACTTTCCTCTTTGGTCAATCCCTAATCTGTATTTTTAAAGTATCATTTATAAAAATGATGTGGATAGAGAGGAAGATATTCTCCTCCAGGAAAATTATTGAAAGTGATGTGAGCATGAATGGGTCCCACAATGCCACAAACTTGTAGCGCAAAGAATATTAATTGGAGAGGACTTTTGTCCTTGGAGTTCATGATGGTTTTTGATGGTGAGGTTCTCCAATTGGTCCTAGATAAAGATACTGCTACATTCAAGAGGGACTCATCATCATTCTCATCTTTATTTGGAATATAGATATGAATACTAATTAGAGCATTGGAAGAGATGCTTTATTGTATGTATTCAGGCATTTCATGTTTTCAGTTCAAATCCAGCCAATATTAACTCTATCTTTCAATCTTGCAGGTGGTCAATAACATAAAATACCAATCAAATAATGGAAGTCATGATACTGACTAAAGCTTTTCTATTGAAATGTGTTGGATATATTTTTCCAAACAAGAAACTATCATTATTTGTCGCAATATGATTTAGGATGGTGGAATGGAAGACCATCAAAAGTTTAAGATGATTGCTGAATTCTTGTAAAGAAACACTCAGAGCATGGTAATGTACAGAGTTTCACAGAATGAAACAAAGTATGGGTGAGAAAGCTGAAGTAAGAATTTAAGAGAAAAACTTCCCAGGTTAGCTGAGGTAAAACTGTGGCAGTAAAAAGTTTACTTAACAAGAATGTAGTATTATCTGAAGTTATGGCTACATGGTTAAAAATCTGCTTCTTGACTAAGAATTGTGAATGAAAGTTGGTAGATAGAAACTATGCAGAAACCAGATGGAGAGAACACACTGTTCTTGGTTGGCAGACTTAATCCAGCATCCAAATTAATACCATTACCTGATCCTTGGATTGCTTTAAATAAGTCCACTCTGTTGCATGGATTTGATAAGTTATCTGATCTGAAGATAGCTTTCTCTTTCCTTCCCACCAACCACAAATACAATGGAAATTGTCATGGATTTAGCTATTCTTCCTCTGACAAAGATATGCAGTAAAAAAATTAAACAAAATCGCCTAGACTGAGACAAGTGAGAACCTATTTACATTACCTTTACAAGAAGACACCACTGGAGTCCATTTATTGTCCTCTTTACATACTGACTTCAACTTTTCTCCTTCATGGCATGTATAGATTACTTCAGATTTATAGGTGGTGGTAGAGTAGGACATCAATGTACGATCAATATCTTTTGGTGGTCCACAATCAACATTTGTATAAGCTGGAAGTGATAAGCGAAATCAATATCAATGGTGTATATACATTAGGAAGTGGGTGAGAATGAGGAGATAACAACAAATTTAGAATATAAGATATTGACTGTAACAGACTAAAGTTACCTGCATCTTGCCCCCTGCCCACACACACGTAATGGGAAGAGGATTAAAGACATGGGTGAAATACTTTTAATAAAACTCTGCAAAGTAAAATAAACCAGGCTGACAAACTAAAATAAACCAGGCTGTGATAGATGTAGTTGACCAATGCTTGACTGGCTACAGGAGAGATGGGCTTGCATGGACACACACACACATCCATGATGTGGAAATATGAAGAAGAGATGTAGTTTGGTTTGTTGTGGTAGAGAGTGTGAGAAGTTGCCTTGTTAAATGTGGGTGGGGCATACACTGCGTCTAGAATTCAGTTTCGCTGATGTGGGCAGACCTTCTCTAGAACCCCATACAGCCAGACATCTCGGTCCATTGTCATTTCCTGGGTGAGGGCCAGCATCTTGAGGTTGGCTCTTACCACTTCATCCCATGTCTTCCTGAGTATTGAAAAGAATTTTGTGGGTCAGAATGGAGGTTGTAAATTGCTCATTCAGATGTTTAGTTCAGTTGTACTATTTCCAACAAAATCTTGAACTGTTGCATGTGGCATGTTTCTTTCACATTAATGTATTGTTAATTGTGTCTTTTTGCTATTAAAATTGTATGTTATCAAGAATTTTTTGAGGAATAGATAGTATTAAGAGCATTGGGAATTTTATGAGGATTATAAATTTATGAGGGTTGCAGAGAATTATAATTAACTAGCAGTATAACCCGGCCTTGCCCAGGATTAAGTTACAATTAATAAGCTAATCAAGTTCTTTATTTCAAACCAAACTAAGTAATATCGACGTCAAATTTGGGCGAAATTGGTTATATTATATATATATTATATATAATATAATATAATATAATATAATATAATATAATATAATTATATATGGGCAACAGACACAAACACACATACACACACGTATGTACGTACACCTATTGCATGTTTTGTGCATCATACATGTTCATAAACAGAAATGAATGGAAAAAATGTTGTTAAATTTGTAGATTAACACTCGCACGATTTTCACTAAGAAAAAAAATCGGTTTTTTGTGTGGAATCAACTACTCTGGCATCCTAATATGCTACAAAACCCTTTTTGTGGTCCGGGAAACGGAGTGGGGGTGTGGTGGAAGCCTCGGAAATTGTACCCATTTATATTGTGTAATTCACTGACAAATTACCTACCTCTTTGTTTCTTTGTTGTTAAATAAATGGATTGTCAACAAAACACTTTTTTACTCACCGTAAAATAAAAACAAAACTCTTTCACACCCAAAGTAATGTGTGTGAGAGAGAGAGGGGGGGGAGAAAGATGAACGATTTAAAATAAATAAATGATTTAAAATAAATATATTGTAATTGCTGTGTGAGAAAGTATATATATTATGATTATAAAATATAGTGTCTTTCAAAAACATCCCGAATTTGAACACTATAAGATAAAGAAAAGTGGAAGAGAGGCAGAGTTTAAGAAAAAACATAACATTTTACATTTTATTTTTTATGAACGCCGTCACTTACACTCTCTCTCCCTCTCTTTCACTTTGTCTTTCCCCTCTTTTTGTTTAGACACTGTGAAACTCTGCTTCTCTTCCACTTTTCTTTATCTTTTTTTTTTGTTAGACGCCATCAAAAAGCTATGGCTGAAAATAGATTTTTACCACTAAAAGCTATGGCTGAAAATAAATTTTTACCGCTATCCACGGGTGCCTCGGGAAAAAAATAAATTGACAAAACCCAGATAGGATGTTGACGAACGTCCTCCTAAAATTTGAGCAACATGCGTGCTAATTTGTGGATGTGCATAAACTACAATCACGTACACACACACACACACATCTTGCCTTATATACATACAGATATTTAAAAATTATGAGAATCAAAAGTTTTTTCAAATTTTCACTAATGATTTTTGGCAACTTGTATCTCCATGTTGTATCAATAATTTGAAACAACTTCTTGTCTTATCATTGCTGATTCTTTATCCTTTATTTCACTATATAACATATATGCATTAATTGTTTACTCTTTATTTTACAGCATTGAAAATGAATGGTGAGATAATTGCAATTAGAGCCATTTTCACTACTTGTGGAAAAAAGGACTGAGTGAAAATGAAGCAGCAAAAGAAATTAATGATATGGAAGATTCAGGAACTGTCACCAAATATGTGGTACAAAACTGGTTCAAATGTTTCAAGGAAGGTGACACCAAGGTCCAGGAGAGCTTGTAATGGAAAATGAGGCCTTACTTGAAGTAGCTGAACAACAACCAAGCACAAGTATTCATACACTGATGGTTTCACAAAGCCCCATCAGTAAACACATCCATAAGCTTAGCCTTGTGAACAGACACTGTCAAAAAGCTCCTCATAAACTGACCAATGACCAGGCTCAATGTGAACACTTGCAAACAACTCCTCAAGGATGAATACCTATCTATACATCAAATTCTTTGTTAACTCTCACCTTACTGACAGCATCCCTGTACATGGCATGTACAGCTTTCAGAAGCCACTCTTCTACTTCTAGCTTTCTCAGAACCCAGTGTGTCTCACAGTGGGGTACTCTATCAAAGGCTTTTTCTAGATCAGCAAATGACAAGTATAATGGTTTATTCTTAACTAAGTACTTCTCTTGTAGTTTCCTGACTATGAAAATACCATCAATAGTGCTTCTTCCTTGGAGTAAAGCCTACTTGGGCTATAACTCTCTTTCCAAGTGAAAGTAATGGCATATGATGCATCTATACAAACAACAATTCTATATGGTAGTGAGACATGGGCCCCAAATGTAGAGGACATGTGAAGGCTAGAGAGGAATAAGGCTAGTATGCTCCACAGGATGTGTTATGTAAGAGTACATATGTGAGAAATTGCAAGTGTATTGAGAGAAAAGCTTGGCATAGCAGGAATTAGATGCAGTGTGCAACAGAGAAGACTGCACTGGTTTGACCATGTGATGTGGATGGATGTCAACAGCTTCACAAAAAAAGTGCTGATCACTCAAAGTGGATAGAACTCATGGAAGGGGTAGACCTAGGAAGACATAGGATGAAGAACTGAACTTTTGGACTGAGATACGTGGCACCTTGCTGTACACAAGAAGACCTGTCCTCCACAGCAGAAGTGTTAAGGCTAATCCCCTGATGAAGAAGATTGACCTACAAGAACATTGTGTCAGTTCTCATGCCACATAAAAAGTACATGCTGGCACCATGCAAAAGTGCCCATGCCAGTGCCATGTTAAAAGCACCCAGTACACACTCTAGAGTGGTTGGCATTAAGAAGAGCATCTAGCCATAGAAACCAAGCCAAATCAAACAGGAACCTGGTGCAGCTCTCTGATTTGCCAGCTTTGGCCAAACCATCTAACCCATACCAGGATGGAAAATGGACATTAAAAGTTGATGATGATGATGATGACAATTATGATATGTGTGTGTGTGTGTACATATTGTGAAGTGCTGGAGAATGCAAAGGAGGCATGGTATAGATATCCATGGAGTAGTACTTGTATAAATGAGAACTTAAAATCCAACTCCTTAATCAAGGGCATGTGCCTCAAGTGTAGAATGTCACCAATAAGAATGATCCTCATTGAGCTGGTATGGAAGTAGAAAGGCAGATAAACTCAGAAAGGTTTATCATCATTTAGCGTCTGCTTTCCATGCTAGCATGGTTGTATTTTCATGGAATACAAAATAAAGAATAAAAAAATAAACAAAATGATCTATGTAATAGTCTTACCATGACAGTTGTTTTGAGCAAACCATAGTTTAAGTCATAAACATGTTCATACATAATAATGATGTATTGAATACATAAGTTCCAATGGATACATTAAGTGAAGCCAGTTCATCTTCATCAGAAGAATGATGTGGCTTCACTTAACAGATACATAGGATGTCATATTATTCTGTACACTAATAACATCATGAGATTCTATAATATATGAATGTGGTAATGGTGTAAGCTGTCATTTATTTGAATCAGCCGTCAAGACAAGACATAACTTTTCATTTATTCTGTATTCTTTATTCCATACTCTGTATTTTGTATTTCCATGTAATTATACACAATAAGCCAATCTGTGTCTACCTGTCTTTCCACTTCTGTGTGTGTGCATGTGCACGCATGCACATGTGTGTGTTGAAAAAATATGTAAAAGATGAAAATGTTTGGGAGACTTTATCATGGAAAACAAAGAAAATATGCATTGGTTTCAGTCATCTGAAATAACTTCATACTGGAATAAAATTGAAAAAAAATCTTTCATAATAATCATATATGGAAGTTTATATACTCTCTCATAAAAATTAGTGTTGTATTTTGTGTCATGACTGTGTATCCTCTTAACCTATTACACACACACACACATATTGTTTATGGAAAACATAAACCCAGAGAAGTGCACTCCAAGATGTAGAGCAGTATATATTAATGTACACACACATTAGTACAATCACATATGTATATGTAAATATACACAATCATGCAGACAATAAATTAAATGGAAACATTCTACTGACCTTGGTGAATCATGAATACATCCCAGCTTCCATAGTTAGGTTTAAGTTTACCAGACAACTGAGCCACTTTGCTCAGAGCACACAATTTAGCTTTCTTATTGTACTCATAAGAACTACATACTGGATGTTGATAGCAAGTTTCATTACACTGCTGTAAGGTCTTATGCTTAAGCTTTTCTAAAATAAACTTCTTCGGTATGCTAACTTTTTTTAATATAATAGGCTTCTCATCAGCTGCAAAACAATAGAAAACAAAAAATACATTATACATATGTGTGTGCGTGCCTGCCCACATGCACACACAGACACACACACACACACACACAGAGATACACACAGAGACACATGTGCATACACACACACACACTTATATTAAATATTGCAAAGCACATTGTACAAAGTTGTGTAAATGGTCAATTTATATATGTAAAACTAAGGATGTGTGTGTGTTTGTGTAAAACTGCAGAAGTTCTGAAGTTTGCAACTGATTTTCTCCATACTGAGAACATACATGACATATGTTTAGGAGATGGTTTTAGACTTCTAAAAGTTTTCCCATAATAAGTAATGGGGCCCCTGAGGTCAGAAAAAGACCTTTCCTGGGGTATGTATAACTGCCTGCATGGTCCATGCATTGCTTCTGTTAAACTGGAAAAAAAAACAACCACTGAAATGATATAAGTAGGTTGTATTACATGTACAAACTGATGTAGATTTCAAACTGCATTGTCTAAGTAGTAGCAATAATAGCCTGTTCCCGTAATACCATAGGTCGCAATTTGTTGGAATAAAAACCATTTGGAACACACTATGTATATTATGAAAAATATGCTAAAATTTGTTAAATCTTGAGCAACTATTCAACTATTTTGGTTTTAGCTTCAGTATCAAAGTCTTCCTTCAAAGCATAGATGAAGCCCATACAAATATTGATTACAAACCAAAATATTGCATGTACATTACTAATTTATGGTGTCTAAGATCCAACCATGTTAGTTGGAGTCCAAATCCTCTGCACTGTCCTCAGAATGATGCCCAAACACTTTGAAATGTTCATATTGGAGCTTCTGGCACAAATGCCAAGCAGTATAGCATGTCATTTACAAATTTCTGGTAGAGTGAATTGCGTCATGGTAGTGCTTTTCTCACAGATGGTGCTCAACTGACCCTACTATACTGTGTAGTCAACGAAATCAAAAAGAAACACTGCGCATGTGCAAAATTAAAAGTATAAAATGGCAACAATTTACCCATCACACCCTGTGCATATACATACACCAAGTGCATAAAAGTTTCATCCCAACTGCCTGATGAACAGGAATGTGAAACTGGATAACAGTTATGTGATTATTTTGCAGCTTTAATAAAAAGTGTACATATATATATATATATATATATACAGTTGCGGCCAAAATGTTCAGAATGGCATTGTTTTCGTCAGAAAAGTAGATATAAGTTTTTATCAAAGTTGTTCTATATTCTATAATTTTCACAGACAATAAATACAATATTAATTGGTATTGTCTGAGATTTTGATGTAATTTGAGTGGATAATACAAAAGTTATGGATGATATAGTGATTTACTGCAAAACCCATGGTGGCCAAAATGGTCAGAACGGTTGAAAAAATAACAAAATAATCAAGAATGACAGAGAATGCTGGAATTATTTCATATTTAGTGTGAAGCCCTTTAGCTTCAATCAAACTTTGACATCTTCGACTGCATGAGGAAATTAAATTTTCAATTTCTTGCTGGGTGATCTTATTCCATTCTTCCTGAAGGGCATTCCATAATTGCTCGGTTGTTTTAGGATTTCTGGCTTTCGAACGTTCTCCAGGAGACCTGGATGTTGTCTTTCCGACCCCAGCACATGTTTTCAATAGGATTGAGATCTGGGCTTTGAGCAAGCCAATCCATAATAATAACCTTTTCAGCTTTGAGGAAGTTTATGACCGCCTTAGCCTTGTGACATGGGGCATTGTCCTGCATGAATATGGGTGGTCGCTTAGTTGAATTTCTCAGCACAGGCAAGACATGATCTTTTACAAGTTGTTTATAAACTCCTGCATTTGTCTTTCCATGTAATCACACAAAAGGGCCCACACCATCTCCAGATATCATCCCCCAAACAATGACACTTTCTCCACCGAATTTAACATTAGTCTTAAGGCATTTAGGCGACAATTTTTTTACCTGCTTTTCGACGAACGTACTTTTTCCCATCTGAGCCAAATAACATAGACTTACATTCATCACTGAAATGCACCGTTTGCCATTTTTCTTGAGACCACAACACATGTTCGGTTGCAAAGGTAAGACGACACTTTTTATTCTTGGAGCTGATCAGTGGCTTCACTGCAGGTGCTCTTGCTTGTAGGTCATGTTCAACTAAACGATGAGACAGTTTTTCGAGATAAAGTTTTCTTCAGTACAATGTTCATTTCCCGAGAAACAGCAGCAGCAGTTTTAAATCTAACCTTTTTAACCAACCTTACCATAGCACGATCTTCTCTCTTGGTCGTTTTTCTTGGCCTACCTGTAGACTTTCTTGCTTCACACGAACCACAATCATCGTAGACCTTAAGAATACCATGAACAACACTTTTTGACTTGTTAACAATCTTTGCAATAGACCCAATACTTAAATTATCCTTCTTTCGAAGCTTAATAATCTGCTGACAAATTGGTAACGGAGTAAGTGGCATTATATTAACAAAATACACTGCAGATATTCTTACGGCATGTTTAGTAAATGAACCGTCATGTAAACAAATTCAAAACATTAGAGTTCGCTGGTTAAATATACTAAAACATGAAGTAAAAGCAACCGTTCTGATCATTTTGGCCGCCATGGGTTTTGCAGTAAATCACTAAATCATCCATAACTTTTGTATATCCTCTCAAATTACACCAAAATCTCAGACAATAACAAATAATATCGTATTTATTGTCTGTGAAAATTATAGAATATAAAACAACTTTGATAAAAACTTATACCTACTTTTCTGACGAAAACAATGCCGCTCTGAACATTTTGGCCGCAACTGTATATATATATATATATATATATATATATATATATATAGATAGATAGATAGATAGATAGATAGATAGATACAGAAGTAAAATCAAAGGGAATAGCCATGGCGGTAGAGATGATTTATATATGTGTGTGTGTGTGTGTGTGTGTGTGTGTGTGAGTGTGTGAGTGTGTGAGTGTGTGTGTGTGTGAGTGTGTGTGTCTGCGCGTGTGTGTATTTGACATATGCTCAGTGTGTGAGCATTGCTCGTTCTTGTTCACCAATAGGTTGCAGTTTAAAGCAGTGGAGATGACTCCTTTAAAGTGTTGGGTATTGGGTGTTAAAGCACCTGAAAGTCACAGACAGGTATGACAACTCACCCTAAATCTCATTCAGGAGCAATGGATATCAATATTTCGCCATTTTTTTGGCTTATCAATAATATGTCCCTGAATTGAATCTCAGGCAAACTGAATCACCATTCTATAACTATATACACATAGAGTAAAATCCATTCGCTGGCATGCTGCAACAATGCAGATGTAAAATTAAATTCAAATTTGAATTAGAGGATGTGTTAGTGTTGTAAACATTACTGAATACAAACTCTATGTATTTGTTTTGCTAGTTTGCTGTTAGGCTGCAATCCAGCATGGTGGTGCTGATTCCCTCAAAGTGCTGGATGACAAAATACTTGAAAGCCATAGACAAGTGAGACAACACACCCAAAATCCCATTCAGGAATGATTGGTATCGATATTTCACCAGTTTGGGATTTGGGGATATATGTTAAAATGATGTTCATCCTTAATGTCTTTGAAGATAACCAGATTTACAGCTTTACTCTTTGTGTGTTCCAATGCTGAGTGTAGGCCCAATAGTAGCATAAAATCCACAATAAGAATGGAAACACATAATAGTTTTTCTGATCATTTCTGATTCTCAGTTCTGCACTTTAGAGTACACAGAACTATGGCACAGTGAACATCCTGGAGCAAGATGTTACCCCAACAGACTGCTCTAAGCTACAATTTGTCTTGAGAGTGTCTTTGTTTCTGTTCTTCAGTTCACCACAAGACTGAGAGACAACTGTGAGTTCAACATACTAGCTCTCACTAGTGCAGTAGTTATTTGGAATTTTATATTGCCACTTGCTGCAGTGAACTTTTCACAGGCATGATTGGTGAAAGTGATTCTATAGTGTGTCTTTTGTAAACTGTTCAGATTCCATATCCATAATGTAATGTAATTACTGCAACAGTTTTGTATATATCATGTTTCACGTTTCTAGGTAAACCTAGAGACAAAGATGTCCAAAGGCAGAGCTGCTTTTTACTATCTTTGTATTCAGTACATCACCAATGTGAACACTCTTTGACAGCATACTCCCAATGAAAGTGAATCTTCCTACAGCTTGAAGGGGCTGATTATTGATTATCAGATGTGTTTCAATAAAAGTTCCTCTGGAAGTGGACTGGTCTATGTCATAGACTTTTTGATAACAATTTGTATATCTCTGTATTTTTCTATACCTATACATGCATATATAGGTATGTAATTTGTATGGTGTGCATACATGCACATGCATGTGTGTTTGTTTGTGTATATCTGTGTATCTGCAAATGAGGTATCAATTATTTTCTCTCCAAGAAAAAATAACAGTAGAAATTAGAGTTAAATATTTTCAAAAATTCATAGGGATACCTTTTATAGGTATACCTATCAATGTCATTACAGAAATGGCTGTTTACATACGATGAAGTACAAATGGAATCATAAATTTCAGAAAAGGAGGAAAAGTGAAACACAAAGAATAATTACGTTCTACTCGTTGGTAATAATCTCTGCTGTTGTCTTTTTTCATTTTCTTAGAGGTAGCTGCAGTTACCGCTAAGAAGTAACATTTTCGATTTTTTTTATTAATTTCAAATGATAAACATTTTTTGTCAGTCAAACATTTTTGTGCACAGGCTTCCACTGTTACTTTTTTCTTATTCCATAATATTTTCCCAAATACATCCATAGCTGCACCTTTTACTTTTACAAAATGGATTTCAGAATCTAGAGTTAAAATAAAATTTAGACCGATGAAAAATAACAACACAATTTCAAACAAAGAAATCTTTGTGATCAGAATTGGTCAAGTAAATTGGCCTCTACACTTCAATGGTATTTTATCTTATTGGTTCAGGAAGGGAAAATTTAACACTAGTAAGATCTGAATTCAGTGGTTAAAGAGCCTGAAGAAATACCACAAAAACCTTTTGTCTGATGCTTTAATGATCCTGTCAATCCGTCACCCTTAACAAGAAGAATAATTATAATTATTGTTGATGATAACAATATTAATAATAATGTTTCCTAACTTAAACACAAGGCCATGCATTCAGCAGTGAGGATTCATGAAAGTAAATCAATCTTAGAACTAGAACTTGACCAGTGCTTGTTTTATCAGCCTCAGAATTATGAACAGTGAAGTACAGCATGCTGGGATTTGAATGTAATGTGTAAAAGGACATAACTACATATGCTTAATCATGGCATGTACTACAACTCACCACTTTACTATTTTGCGATGTTTTACCAGGGAATACAAAAATAATTTCCCTTTCATCATCTAGTGAATAAATGAAAATATGTAGTAAAGATGAACACTCACACCTTAATGTGGCAAGTTAAGAAATTTTAATTCAACAAAATTATACTTTGAATGAAATGAAGTAAAAAGAGATCATCTTTACAAGATTGTCACATCTGAATATCATGACCAGAATAAATTTTTAATATGATAATTTTTCCACAAACACTGATGGTAAAAATTTTAGCTAATCATATCTTGGTTCAATAAGTAAACACTTTACCATTTGTTTTTGTTGCAGGAAATGACATTGAGTATTCTTCCTTAATTGTTCTTTTAGTATAAATATGAACGGAATGGTGTGAGTCAGTTCACTTTACATAGTTAATGACCTTTAGAAAGGCATGAATATCACACAATCTCATTGCTTTCTCTAATAATGCTTAACTATGTGCCTAAACAATAAATATAAATTGATTACAATGAGTTGTTACTTATATATTTTAACAAGCTAGTCATGACTGAAGCAGCTATGTCATGAAATCCTCAAGCCTCCTTCTCAAACCATCCAGCCCTGCTAACATAGAAAACAGACGATGATGATGATGATGATGAAAATGGTAATGGTAGCGGTGATGGTGGTGTTGACAGCAGCAGCAGAAACAATGCTGCTGCTGCTGATGATGATATATATACTAATTTAAAAAATGGAAGAAATGCTTTACAGCCTGTATTAGGGTCTTTTGGGTATAAGTTCAAATCAAGCTGATGTCATACTTGTAGGGGTGACTAACATAAAAGTACCAGTCAAATAGTAGGGTTGATGGTACTGACTAAACACTTCCGACAAACACAGTGGAAGTTGTATTTTCAGTGAGTTTCTTCTGTCAAAAACATTCAACATGAAAATTTTAAAAAATTACTTAGACAGAGACAACAAAAGAGAAGCTATTTACATTACCTTTACATGTTTTTGCCACTGGAGTCCATTTGTTGTTCATTTCACATATTGACTTTAGCTGTTCTCCCTTTGGACAAGTATAGGTCACTACAGATTTATAGATGGTAGTTTTGTAGGACTTTAGTGCACCAACAACTTCCTTTGGAGTTTCACAGTCAATGTTTGCATAGGCTGAAATTGAAAACAGAAGTTGATACCAATGGTGAATGTATATTATGTGTATGCCCTACTTTATATATAGGAAAGGATTTGGCTTGAATTTCATGTGATGTACTCAGTGTAAAATATAGATACATCAGAGGTGCAGTGAAATCACAAGAAATTAATCTCTGTATGTGGTAGATGTGCAGGAACTATAGACACTAAAAGCACATGGGAACTGGATTTTCTCAAATGCATGTGAGGTTCCATAGTAGTTGTAGCTAGTTTCTGTCTCCTAGGCCACCTAATTAGCAGTGCTGGCAGTTGTTCTGAATGTACATTTGCTAGAATAAGTGAATTTGTGGAACAGGAAGAGCCAGGAAGTATGGAATGAAGAGATGAGGGCTGATCTCAAGATCGGGGAGATAACAAAGAACTGGGATATGTGAGTATATGAGATTCTGGAGACAACCTGTTCACTCAATGGAACTGTGTTCTGGAAGGACTTTATTTATCGTGTTCTCCACCCACATGATACTGAATCACCTCCTCTAAGGAACCAAACTGCTTCTCATCATGCACTGCGCCAAGCCTACCCTACTTTGTCATTACTCTCTCTTGTCTTCCCCCTGTCAACTGTATTATTACTATCCTTTTGCTCTCAACACCACCCACACTCTTCTGCATCCCTTTCATTTCCCCAACTCATGAATGATCAGTCATTGCTCTTTAACATTACCTAATATTTTACTGTTGCACACTGCCTCCTCATCCCTTCATCTCTACCCCATACAATCATGCAAACCTGCCACCCATTTCTACTCACCTTATAACTTCAGGGTCACCTGGAAGACTTCATTTTAACAATCTAGCTAATTCTGATAATTCTCTCCCCATCAACTAAATGCAAGTAAATATTCAGCTATCTGAGAAGAATCTGCTTTATCCCATGATCCTCTTCTCTCAAACTTTAATGTCTCATTCCCTAGCATAAAGCCGATCTTCTGTCTTATCTTGTCAAAAATATGATGACAACTTGTGTAATACTGGTGTCATGATGAAATTCACATCACAATTAAGCCTTGTAGAGGAAATTTAGTGGATGGGGACTATGTGAAAGCCTGCTGGAGAGAATAAGTTTCTACACTTCGTTGGATGAATGAATGTATGTATGTATGTATCATCCATCATCCAGTTTAATATCATTACCTGGCCCTTGGTTGGTTATTTGGTTTATCAGCTGGTTAGAGCTGTATGGTGACTGCAATGGTGCTAGTGGCATGTAAAGACTCCCAGTACACACTGGAAAATGATGATTCTTTGGAGGTATTGGATATTGTAAAATCGTCTAATGTATGCTAGCAAGGAACATGGATTTTAAATGTTGATGAAAACGAATTTTGTATACTTCTGCTTTGAGTATTATTTCCCTATATTTATAACCAACCAAACGACTGACTAATTGGCTGACTAACCAATCAATAGACTGACTAACTGACCTAGCAAGCTAGCTAGCTACCTATCTGATGGCCAGCCACTCATAACCAAGAAAGCTCATTGCTGACCTTGAGGAAGTTTGTGCGCTCTAGGACTAACTTATATTTTACATTTGCGGCTTTATTGGTGGCTAATGAGCCCTCTTGACAAGCATGCACGACTGCAAACTAAGCTTTCCTCATTCACTACACCATCAGTGCACTTTTGAGCAGCACATGTAAGTTATTCATGCAGAATAATACTCTCTCAAAGGGGTCGACTCCCTCCTTATCCTCTTCCTCCATCTGTGGTGATGACAGGCATTGCTCTCCCAGTCAGTCTCCTGCATATCACAAACCTTTAATGAGGACTTGACACAGTCTTTAAATCACAGTTCCCTATATAGCATCTGTTTAGGGATCCTGCTAGCCTTCATCTAATAAGGTGTCCAGTCTAATGTAACAGGTACTTGTGCACCATAGCCTACCTACCTACATACATACAAACAAACAAACAAGGGTGGGTTGAAAAGTTCATGCGCTGACTATGAAGAATTGATGCTACAGCTGTGAAATTTCAACTAATTTCAACTCTCCTTATTAATAACTGCAGTGTTTCCTTCCAGGTAAACTTATATCTGACTGTTCAAAGTAGACTTCAAAAGTAGCAAGTAGCAACTTCTGTTCAAAATTAATAAAATTTGGCATCATGCTATTATTAAGTACCTGCATAAAAAGGGTTTAGCCCACAAAGACATTCATACTGACATGTTTGCTACATTAAGGGATGACACTCCAGCTTTATCAACAGTGCAAAATGGGCAGCTGAATTTGGGAGGGGTAAGAGAGTCTTGAAGACAACCCAAAGTCTGGATGTTCAGCAACTCTGACTATCAAAGAAAACATTGATTGTGTTCACCACATGCTTATGGATGATAGGAGACTGACTATAAATCAAATAGCCAATGTTATTAGTATATCACAGAAGAGAGTTGAGTTTACTCTATGCAATGAACATGGTGTGATGAAGGTTTCTGCTTGATGGGTATCATGTCTTCTGACGCCTGATTAAAAGTATACCAGAGTAATCACATCATGGAAAAATCTGACATTGTTTGAAGCAGATCCAATTGTCTCTCTGAATGTTTTCTAATTCAGGATGAGTGTTGGCTTTATCACTCTGAACCAGAAACAGAGGGACAATCTATGCAATGGAAACATCCCTTCTCACCTGCTCCAAAGAAGGCCAAAGACATTTCATATGCATGGAATGTAACAGCTTCAGTTCTTTGGGATGCAAATAGCATTGTGTTTATTGATTATTTTCAAAAGGACCACACCATCTTGGCAAGTACTATGTCAACTTACTGAAAAAGTTACAAGAATCCATCAAGATCAAACAAATGGAAAAACTGGTGAACAGCATCTTGTTTTATCACAACAATACTCCTGCACACAACTCCTTGCTTTCAATGGCTGCTGTATGTGACTGTAACTTTGAACAGTTTGATCACCTTCCCTATTCTCCTGATTCCCCCCCCCCCCCATTTGTTCCCCAACATGAAAAAACACTTGGCTGGGAACCAATATCACAGTGATGATAATGCCACATCTGCTGTTGATGACATTTTTGACCAACAGGATGAAAGCTTCTTCAGCAATAGAATCCAAGCACTGCAACACTGATTGAAGATGTGTGTAGACTGCAAGGGGGTCTATGTTGAAAAATAAACCTCATTTGGTAACATTCCATGATATTGGTGTAAACAGTATGACAAAGTTAAAACTGTGCCTAGTAATAAACAGACAAAAATAAAAACATACATTCAAGATTATCCATATCATTACATTTTTTCCAGCCGGGAATATCCATATCATTATGCATGTCAATGGTGCTCTACTGCGATTGGTAGAAACTCCAAGCATTGTAAAGTTATGCCCTTCAAACCAGAGACAGAGTTGGAGACCACTTCTCACCTGTATGTTTTATTTGGCATGGTTTCTTGTCTGGATACCCTTCCTAACACCAACTACTTTACAGAGTGTCCAAGGTGTATTTCTTCATGGCACCAGCATTACACAGATTGTTATCATATTCTGGACAATAAAGTATCCTCTCAACACTGTGATCTCACTGCTCATTTATCAACCACCTTAAAAACTATATGTGTACATTATATCATAATACTTGTATTAAGGATGTTATATTCTTGAAGCCATAACAGAATAAGTTTGAGGTGGATAAAACTGGAAGGTACAAAGATTAAAAAGTTCATGTTTGGTTGACAACTCTTTGTTTTGTCAAGCTCCACTTGTAAATGGAAGTGAGGGTGGAGAGGGAGGTACTGTCCTTGGGTGAATTCATGGAAAGTTAGGTGAAAGTGGCAAAATTTGCAAGATTTGATGGTACAAATCTGTAGGTCAGAGAATGACAATTAGTGAGGACATATCCATTCAGAGTTCTCTGTGATTGTGGATCATAGAGTCTTTTGGTAGGACCAATATAGAAATATTCCTATACAAGCAGGACTGCATTGTCATTGGCAGCATCATTTTTAAAGATGTACCATGTTCTCTTATACTTTTCTTTTTATTCATCTGATTGTAATCTACCACAAAATATGTCTGCCTATGTATCATCAACATTATCTGCTGCTCTGGTGGCAAATATAAGAAATGATTTATTTTTATTTTTATAATTAAGGATTGTTGACTTAGAGAATCATTAGAATTTTGGAAGAAATCCTTTGCATTATGTATTCAGAATCTTTGTTCTGAATTCAAATCCAGCAAAGGTCAACATTGCCTTTTAACCATTCAGAGATTGGTAAAATACAGTACCATTCTAGAAAAAGCATCCATATTTCCCCTAATTGGTTGACAGATTTAATCCTTCACCCAATTTAATACCTAGCCCTTAATGATGTCCAAGCATTTGGGGAGGACTGTGGTATGAAGCTAGATTCGTCTCCCTTTCACCAGTCATAAACATTGAGGAAATTGTCATGATATCAGCCAGACTTCCTCTGACAAAGATACTTAACACATACATTAAAAATATTGCCTGGACAGTGACAACAAAAGGGAAGCTATTTACATTACCTTCACATGTAGGAGGTACTGGAGTCCATATTTTGTCCTTTTCACACATTGACTTAAATACTCCTCCACTTGGACAATTATATGTCACTAAAGATTTAAAGGTGGTGGATCTGTAGACTTTCACAGCACCAGCAACGTCTTTTGGAGGTCCACAATCAATTTTTTGGAAATCTAAAATTGATAAGAGAAATTGATATCAATGGTGAGTGTATATTAGATGGGTGAGAATAAGGAGATAATGACAATGCTGCAATGAAAGTTATTGAATGAACCAAACTTTAAAAAAATTTGCCCACATGTATGTATGTATGTATGTATGTATGTATGTATGTATGATGTATGTATGTATGTATGCATGCATGTATGCATGTAAGCATGCATGTATGTATCTATTTTCACTATCAGCCTTTAAATCTTAAGGTCTTGCAAATTTCTATAGTTCCAGATATTGTGATCATTTCTAACATATGAATTAAGGATTTGCATTCTCTCCCCAAGATCCCAAGTTCAACAATGTGGTTGGTAAGCAAGCTACTTATCACACAACTACTCCTGTGCCTGTGTGTATATATATGTGTGTGTGTGTGTGTGTGTGTGCGTGTGTTGGTCAGTGAATGTAAATGCCACCTGTGTGTCCTAGTTATTGCTGGTGTCATGCAAAGAACACCCATGAATCATAGTCATGGTCATTGTCAGTGCCATATAAATAGCACCCAACCATGGGTCATAGTTGTAGTTGGTACCAGTGTCTTGCAAATGGCACCTGTGCTGCTGGTACACAAAAGCACCTGTTACACACCTGGAGTGGTTGGCGTTAGGAAAAGCATCCAGCCATAGAAACCATGCCAAGTCATATTGGAGTCTGGTGCAACCTTCCAGCTTGCCAACACTGGTCAAACCATGCCAGCATAGACAACGGATATGTATATATATATATTCTCCTCCTCCTCCTCCTCATCATCATCATTTAACATCTGTTCTTCCTGCTAGCATGAGTTAGACAGTTTGACTGGAACTAATTAACTGGAGAACTATACCAGGTTCCAGTCTGATGTGGCATGGTTTCTATGGCTGAATGCCCTTCCTAATGCCAACCACTCCAGAAGTATAATGGATGCTTTTATCTACCTTTTACATAACACTGGCAACAACCACAACTACAATCGAAGGGTGGGTGCTATTTATATGGCACCTACAATGACCATGACTATGATTCACATGTGGGTGCCATTTACATGGCACTAGCAGCAACCGCGACTATGATTCATGGATGCCATTTGCATGACACCAGCAATGACTATGACTCACAGGTGCCATTTACATTTACTGACCAATATATATACATTAGTGTGGTGAGCTGGCAGAATTGTTAGTACACTGGGCGAAATGTTTAGTTGTATTTCGTCTGCTGTTATGTTCTGAGTTCAAATTCTGCCGAGGTTGACTTTGACTTTCATCCTTTCAGGTTCGATTAAGTAAGTACCAGTTACACACTGGAGTCGATGTAATTGACTTAATCCCTTTGCCTGTCCTTGTTTATCTCCTCTATGTTTAGCCCCCCTGTGGGTAATAAATATATATATATATATATATATATATATATAGAACATACACACGTAAAATATATAACAAACTGACCAAATACCCTTTTTCAAGCTTGATACTTTATCAGTCTTCCTTTGGCTGAACTGCCATATCAATGATAATAATGGGCAAATGCAGTTAAGTACAATATATTTTCAAAGCAGAAAGATTCAAATTAAAAGTGCAATTATGTCATGATATGCTTCAATTCCACATCAATATTCAACATGGAATTTGATTTGATAGTAAGCAGTAATGTCCCTGAAGATGAAGCAGATCATAACAGTATATGACATAATAACACATATATTGTGAATTTTTCTGGTTCAGAATAATGTTTTGTATTTAAATGCATTTATCCATTTTTATTATTCATGTGTTTATTTATCACATATGGTACAATGTAAAGGGTAATTGAATCAGGTGTTGTGCAGTATTTATCATCAAAATTACTTCATTAATTTTTATACATGAAGTGAATCTGATATGTTGATTAAAAAATTTTATAGATCAATTTATTTATTTATTTATTGTTTTTTTATTGTTCTATACAAGCCATATGTATGATAGATGCTAACAAGCTGTTGACGAAGCTACAGGGTCCCTAGAACTGATGTGCATATATGTGTATGAGAGTGTGTGTGTATGTATCATAAATGCACATATATGTAAATACAAATGAACACAAACATACACAAGCACACACAAAAAATTAAATGAAAATGCTCTACTGACCTGGGTTAATGAGGTAAATATCCCAACCCTCTTTGTTGGGTATAAGGTTGTGAGTCAAATGAGTCACATTACTTCGATTACAGAGCTTTCTTCTTTCATGATACTCAAAGGAGTTACATCTTAGGGTTTTATGACAGGCTTGATAACACTGCATTAAGCTCATAGTTGTCAGCTGTGGAAATGTGTCATACCCTGGTATGAAAGCTTTTTTAAATGCAACAAACTCATCGTTGGCTAGAAAAGAAAAAGGAAACAAAAAATATATCTTATACTCACACACACATATATTTAAAATTTATATAGCATCTGGTGCATAATTTGTTTTGAATGGACAATATATTACAAATAAATAACTGATCCACAAAATACAACTTAGAATTCACGTGAATGAAGAAATTCTTCAGACTTATTTGAAACTTTGTTTCAAAATTTAAGTTGCATATGATCCATTTGTACATCCTTTTTACTAATATCATGCTTTTGTAAGGTCTAAATGCTGTTCAAAAGATGGCCAGCCAGCATGTCAAATTCTTGTTATTGCCATTCAGTCTTAAACAAAAACACACCATTATAAGAGAGATAGACAGATTATCTACAGCCTAAACAATGTGGTGAGGTTCTTAGCATGTTTCAAGATGGAAGTGAATTCATGCATAAAAAAATTTTGTGGATGGAATAATCTTTTATAATATATTGTCCATTAAAAAAATAAAGAAGCAAATGGCTTTCAAATATTTTATTCAAAATTTCAGTTATATGGTACTTCTACATAATTATCTAAATTTTTAATAACATAGTTTCTATTGGATTGGCTAGAAAGTCCATTCAGTTTTTGTCAACACTAAATTTCAATTACTTCGATAAGTAGCTAACTTCAGTCAATGTCTTGCACATGTGTGCTCATTAGATACTTGACACTTCCTTGTAGTTCAACACAAATTTGCATTGCAACAAGACCAGTTGCATTTTGTGAGTTTGGCATCATTATCGATGCCTCATGCTTTTTAAAAATTTTAAACAGGTAAGAAAGCAGCAGAAACCTGCAGTAAGATATGTGATGTGTACAGTACCAGAAGTGGTTTTCACAATTCCAATTGGGAAATTTTTTGATCTGAGATGCATATATATATCATCATCATCGTTTAACGTCCGCTTTCCATGCTAGCATGGGTTGGACGATTTTGACTGAGGGCTGGTGAACCAGATGGCTGCACCAGGCTCCAATCTTGATTTGGCAGAGTTTCTACAGCTGGATGCCCTTCCTAACGCCAACCACTCCGAGAGTGTAGTGGGTGCTTTTTATGTGCCACCGGCACGGGAGCCAGTCAGGTGGTACTGGCAATGACCTCGCTCGAATCTTTTTACACATGCCCCCAGCACAGGTGCCAGTAAGGCGACGTTGGTAACGATCACACTTGAATGGTGCCTTTTATGTGCCACTGGCATGGAGGCCGGTTAGCCACTCTGTCAACAATTACACTCATATGGTGCTCTTTGCACTCCTCTAGTACGGATGCCAGTCATTGATGTGATTTTGATTTATATATATATATATCTATGTTTCTATAGGTAATTATTTGGATTTGGGGTAGAATGTTGATTAGAGCACTTTCACCATTTAGGCTACTTGATGTCATTCCCAGTTATGATATAATTGTCACTGGATCTACATCAGGAACTCTGCAGTGTTCAATGGATTGATCAAGAATCTTTATTCAGCACACTCATATTGCATCTGTCCCTTATGGATGGGATATAGTACATCTAGTTGAGTTGTATCTGTTAATTCAGACTGTGTCACATCACGTATCTTATATAGATAAGATACATTACTACAGATACTGAGATTCACTTGGCATATGGCTGTTGCCCAACTACCATTATATGACTAGGATGATCATTTATATTCCCCAAATATCCAAGTTGGGTGTTGAAAACCATCTACACCAACTTGCTTACATCAACAGGCTTGATGTTTGGGTTCCGTATCAACTGAATGAGGCTAACTACACCCAACAGATTTCCATCTATAATTTGCTGCAGAAATGGGAAGAAAATAATCCTTTTTTGAAGAAAATGGTGACAGGGGATAAAGAACGGAACATCTGTAACAATGATCATGGGGGAAGTATGGCAAACCACCACAAACAGCCTCCAGTGTAGGACTTCACCCATGTAATATTGCAGTCTTAACATCATGTCATATATTCTTCCCTTCACTCTGAGTAAAATGACCTCCGAACATATGCAACTTATACTTATCCTGGCTACCATACTTTGTGAGCAATAGCCTTCCTGCTTATTATATCTTCTAGGTAACAGGAGTAATCAACTACTTCTAGTGAAACATCCATCCATTTAAGAGCATCTTTTTTCCACTTCACTCATAGTATGTGCATCTGCTACATACAAATAAAGCTTACCTTCTCTGTTAGCCTGCCTGTGGTTCCACTAAAACTCTTGTGTGTTCATAGCTTATACTAAATACAGTTTATGGAGTTTATATAACTACTACACTTCCCTATATCCTTCAAAACACTTCTATGAAGATGTCAGAGCCCTGTCTTCCTTCCTACATACTAAAAAAGTCTTTGCAAAGTTTACTTTGAGGTTGTTTGATTCTAGGTTTACTTTTCATGTCTGCAATTTCCTCTATCATTCCACAATTCATTTAGCTATGAGAACTAGATCATGAGCATATAGGAGTTCCCATGAGTAGCTGGTTATTCACTCCTTTGTGGTAGCCTGAAGGACTATGATGAATAGAAAACAGGCTGAGTACAGAGCCAAGAACAATAGTTTACACTTAGGCAAGTATGTTTCCTGCTGTTGGCTCACTAGGAATATTGCAACCATAGCTTCACAGAGGGGATGAAACCAAATTGCATTTCATCTAGTTATACTTTGTTTTGGGTGAATTTTGCTATGATTCACTTTCTAACCCACATAGCTTGATCCAGTAATTTGATGCCTCTGTAATTTTCTCACTCTATTGTTTCTCATTTGCTTTGTAACTGCTTACAATGATACTGCTACATCAGTGATTGAATAGGATACTTTCCAGCATTACTTGATCAACAATCTAGATAAATTATGATGATGATGATGATGTTGATAATGACAACAATAACAAACAGTAACAACAATCATAATAGCTATAATTATTGTTATTGGCCACATGTCCAAAGACCTTGAGGGCAACATAAAAGAAGAAAATACAACACAATATGTGGGGTTTATATTGACCAAAGGATATCAATGATAATAAGGATATAACAAAAACAAAAAAAATAAATTTAAACAAAAAATTCAAGAAGAAAATTCCTTAAAAGCAGAAAAGTCCATCCAGGATATTATGGGGAAAACTCCACACAAAAAAGGTCTGAATTACTCTACCATCTCCAAAGGCATCATAAGTACTCTATTCCTCTTACTTAGGAAAGAATATTAGCATTGGTCCATTCAAACTCAACAGTCTTGCCACTTTCGTCCACCTATCTATGAACATGGTAGAAAGCAGCACCTCTGTCTGTACTCTAACCTTCCTATTTAAATAACATTTGAAGAAATTGTTCTGGACTTGGCAAGATAGAAAAATGCTTGTCTAGACAAGTCCAGCACACAGTTTCTTTGCTCACAGCCAAAGAAAGACTTATCTCCCTTCACTGCTAAAGTAAGGTGATGTGTTGATTAGTACTATAGTCACAGCAGATAGCCAAACTTATCCTGTACTCGAGAGCAACTGTCTGATTCAAGCCCACATGACACTAAAGTATGGATATTGAACAATGGCTTACAGGACAATTTTGATACCCTCCATGAATAGTTTCAGCTATTGGTGCTTCTATTCCCTATAGGGCTTGCTTCAAACAGATAATGCCCTACCCCATTGTCATAGCACTACTATGCCAACAACTTTTTGAAGTTATCCAATAGTTCCCAACCTTAAATTCTTTCAGAAAATACTGCTCAGACTCTTCTTATTGGTGTCCACAATCAGTCGTCATTTATACATTTGATTAATCAAATTTATACATTTGATTAATCAAATTTATACATTTGATTAATCTATAGTTATTTTCTTGGTGATGGTTTTGTTCTACTGGTACAGAGCTGTGAGTACTGGCAGCATTCTAGATGCCGAATTTCTAACCTTGGCCCATGTGTCTCATAACTGCAACATGATTCATGGGGATAAGCTGCATAAAGACATGTTACACAAAAGATGCTCACAACAGATGCTCATGTATTATCAAGCCACTGTCTCTGTATAAACCTGAGCTGTGAATGTGGTTGAATGTTTTGAGGGTGAGCAAAAAAAAAAAGTTCTTCACAGATTAAAAAAAATTACTCACATTCCTTTTTGACCCAGAAAAATTATCATGATAGAAATGACATCCTAGCATTCCTGAGTATTCTAACACTGTGGTCACTAAATCTAGTGAATATTCCTTGAACCCAGGGTTTCAAGAAGGAGGGATTTTGATAGGAAAGTATAAAATTCTTGAGATCAATGCAAGTGAATTTGCTGGCTGTTTGCTTTTTAAAACTAAGGAAGTTTTCTTATTTATGTTGTGAGAACTTTTTAGACCTAGCAGACAGCTTTTCTAATTCAGCAGCATGGGAAAATATACTCATTATATGCAGCAAAATGACTGGTGACAAGAAGGGCATCGAGCTGAGAAACTGTGCCAAAATATAGGTGATACATAACTAAACAGACTGGCATTGTTTTTTTTCCTGTTATTTTGTGTATCAGATAATGGAGGAGAGTAGCAACTGGTGAAATACCTTGCTGTATGTCTTCAACTCATTACATTCAAGTTCAAACTCTGCTGAGGAAATCTAACTTTCATCCTTCTGGTGTAGATAGAATATAACGCAGTAAAAAACTGGAGTTGATTAACAATGTCCTCTCAAAACTGCTGGCCTTGTGCCAAAATTTGAAATTACAACTACTACTATTGCTGCTACTACAGCTACTACTGCTACTATTACAATTCAGGTTTAAGAAAAATAACATGTTTCCTTTCTTACACACACACACAGAGAAAAAAAAGAAGGTATCCAATGTGAACAAATTCGATTGAGAACACCCTAACAGTATTTACATTTCTTATCACATAAAGTGCAACAGGCCATGATTGTGGTTGCCAGGCACATGTTGACAGGCCACGATTCTGGCCCAGATAGATGCATTTAATTTATGGACTTTTGTTAGGGTCTGATGTTACTCAAATGTCCAGAATGCAAGAGGACTAATAGTTCAACTAATGACTTTTCAGATGATATAAAACTAGCCACCATCATATACTAAGATATTTTAACTATTTTTTTGTTTTTCATGGATGCATGGTAGTCTCATTTTCATGAAATGTGCTCAGCAGTCCATCTGTGTTAGTGCAAATCCCAGCACTTTATGAGTTAATACTGCTTTGGTTTTTCAGAACTATATCTTTGTCTCTCCTTATAAATGTCAATGTCTTTACAGAAATGGTTATTTATATTATGAAATACAAATGGAATAAAACCTTTCAGTAAAAGAGGAAAAGAAAATTCAATAATAAAATACAGAGAGTAATTACGTTGTATTTGTTGGTAGTAATCTCTACTTTTGGCTGTATCTATTTTCTTAGAGTTAGCTGCACCTTCTTTTGATAAGTAACATTTTCCATTTTCTTTAGTTATTTCAAATGATAAACAAGTAATGTCAGACAAACATTTTTCTGCACACATGTCTGCCGTTACCTTTTCCTTTTTCCATAATATTTTCCCAGATACCTCCAGAATTGCATCTTTTACTCTTATAAAATGGTTCTGAGCAACTGTAATTAAATTAAAATTTAGTTAAACATAAAAACACTGGCAGCAACAATAATAATTTCTAACATAGAAAGCAGGACAAAAATATGAGGTCAGAATTGGTCAATTAAATTGGCCTATACATTTGACTGGCATTGAATTTCATTGGCTCTGGAAAGGCAAAGTTGACATGAGATGAATTTGAAATTAGGAGTTAAGGAGCCAGGATAAATATCACAACACAGTTTGTCTGCTGCTCTAATTATTCTGTCAATCCATCACCTATATAACGAAAACAATTGTTGAAGTTAATAATATTTGATATTTCTAACTTAAACACAAGTGAGGATAGATGAAAATAATTGAAACTCAATACTTGACTAATGTTTGCTTTATCAACTTGCATGTATGAAAGGTGAAGCACATCCAGGTGGGTCTTGAACCTAGAATGTAACTAATGGGTTGACTCATGAATAATTTCCAAATTTGTGAAACACCTTTTCTCATCATGTAAAAACTTTACAAATAATTTTCATTTATCAGTATAGTTGTTATTATTTTGAATGACCTCTTACAATTTATCAGAAAGCTTTTTGATTCCTCTTGAATAAAATTCAGCTGGCTTCAGCATGAAGAAGCTTTCAATGTATGTCTTCTTTTGATGTTCATGAGAACATTTTTTCGTCATCAGAGCATTTTGTAGAGAGCGAAAAAGATAGATCAGTTGGTGCAAGGTCTGGCAAATATGGTGGAAGGGGTAGAACATGCCAGCCCAAATCCAGTATTTCATCCTGCATGATTCTTGCTGAATGTATTTTTGCATTATCATCAATGTTTCTCCAATTGATGAATGCACAGCATTTTCTTAAAAGAGCTTCATGCACATGTTGCAGCTGTTGAGAGTGTAAGTCAGAATTTAGTGTTTGATTTAAAAACTCAATGAATAATACAGCAGCAACCCTACCATACACACAACATAACCTTCCTTCCATGGTGCTCAGCCTTTGAGGTAAGTTGTGAAAATTTATCCTTGACAATTCACTGCTTTCTGTGTTGACCCATTTTTCATCACCTGTAATGATATTATTCAGAAATGGGAGATTTCTCTGCCCTGAAAGAAGACTTGTCACTATGGACAGGCATAGAGAGTGTAATTTTAATAAGGCATCATAGCTTGGTTCAATAAGTAGCCAATGTCCTATTCATTTTAGATGCAGGAAGTAACCCTGAGTATTTTTCCCTCAGTTTCTTTGAATGCAAATATAGACAGAGTGCAGTGAGTCAGTGATCAGAGTTTGGTTCTCAATTCAAGTCAGTCTCATTTACATAGAAAGTTACTGTGCTTTCATTGCTTTTTCTATTAATGTTTGGTCACATGCCTAAACCAAGATAAAATCTAGTTATAGAAGTAGTATCAGATAGTGTTGTTCAAGATGTTCACAGTGGAACATATTAATTTTACATGCACTAGTTCAGTTTCCAGGCATAATTAACTTATAGATTATATCATGCATCAAATATTGTGTGCAGTACAGATTTGGCTATCATTCAAGTTTGTCATGATTATTGCCCTATTCTCTCCTTTAACTGAGCAAAGAAGTTCCTTTTCCTCTATCTGCTAGCTATAGCAGAAGAAGTTTAAAAGTCTAACAATAGGGGCTTTCCTCTTTGGCTAATCCCTTAACAAATAACTGATTGCAATAAGGTGGTATTTTTATTTTTTATTAAGATAGCTATGTCAGAAATAGCAATATCATGACATTTTCAGAACACCCACCCTTCAATAATTCTGAGATTAATGTGGTCCATGCCAAGCCTGAGCAACTGTGGGTCAATGCAAGTGTTTGTTATCGTATTAAATGAAATGACATTGCACCAAGTGTTGTCCAACACCATCATCACAATGACCACCTGAAGAGCCGGGTGGAGGTGTTGAAATAGGCAAAGTATACCAGAGGATAAACTGTATCTGATCACTTAGCTTGCAATATTATGTTCAACTATAAGACAGTGAGCTGATTGAATCATTATGGAAAAATGCTTAGCAGCATTTCTTCTGAATTTATGTTCTGAGTTCAAATGCTATTGGATTCAACTTCACCTTTCATCATTTCAGAGTTGATAAAGTAAGTACCAGTTGACCACTGGGGTCAATGTAATCAACTTATCCCCTCCCCCAAAATGGCTGAAATTTGAAATCAATAATATGTTCAACATTTACTGTGGACCAGCCACTTTGGAAACCTGCTATGTGGATGTACAACATGTTAGATATATTAACAAAATCTCTCTCAATCACACATCACTAGCTTAAAAAAGGAAGGCCAGATTATCTAATGTAATCCTAGTTATACTGGATCACACTTGATGTGGGCAATGTAATTGGTGAGCATTACACAATCTATAGAAAATTTATTGAGGGGGAAAGAGCACTGATATTATCAGGGATGCTCTGGGCTTTGATATGAATGCAGTGGCAATTTTTTCAAAGATTTTTTAACTCTTGGAATACTAGGGGCAACTTCATAAAATCCTTGGTAGTGCTACTAAATGGTTCTATGAAACCAAAAATAAAATCAAGTCAGACAGTGCTGTTCAAGATGTCCACAGTGGAACAAATTAATTTTACATGTACTTCTTTAGTGCCCAGGCATTATTGACTTGTAAGATTTATGTCAAACTGCTGCTGCTGTGTATGAGACAGATCTAGCTATCATTATTATGACTGCCTCACATCCTCCTTTAACTGAGCAGAGAAGTTCCGATTCCTCTCTCTGATAGCTATAGCAAAAGAGGTCATGTGATGGAAGAAGTTGAAATGTCTGACAATTGGGTCTTGTCTCTTTGATCAATCCCTAAAAATAAAACAAAATTACCTAGGCAGAGAGTAAAAAAAGAGAGAATCTATTTATATTACCTTTACAGGAAGACACTGTTGGAACCCATTGATTGTCTTCTTTACATGTTGCCTTAAGTTCCTTTCCCCCTGGGCAAGTGTAGGTCACTTCCGAATTATAGGTGGTGGTTTTGAAGGCTTTTAATGCATTAGCAATTCTTTTTGGTCGTCCACAGTTAATATTTTTAAAAGCTGAAAGTGTAAAGAAGAATTTATATTAATTTTGAGTACACAACAAGAGGAAATTGAGAATGAGGAGATAATCACATTCAAAATAAAAGATGTTGACTGAAACAAATTGAAGACATTTGCACACATGTATACACACACACACACACACACACCACACACACACACACACAATATATCCTGCATGTATACTTAAATGTACGACTGCTACTGTTGAGTTTAGAGCTAAACATAGGTTATCATCATCTAGTCTACTTCAATATAACTGATTACTAGCATTCTTCATAGTAATAAATGTAATGATATAGGAGCAGAGAGCAAATGTAGAGGATGCTGTGGAGATCAAATGGCTGAAGTTTATAGATGGTAAGACATTTTATAAGTATGTTGAAAGTGAAGTGGACAGAGAGCAAATAGCAGAGAGAAATTAGAAAAAGGAAAAACCATTGAAATAGTGATGGAATGAAAATAAAAGGAGAGAAGACAGGATTGTAATGAAGAGAGAATGACAGAAAAAAATAAAATAGACAACACTAAAATGGTTAGAATGTAAAAAATATATATCTCTCTATATATAAACGGCAGTTTGTCTGTGTGCGTGTCTGTGTGTCTGTCAGGTTGTACCCTCACCCTGACCACGGCCTGCAACCGAATCTGATGAAACTTGACACACACATAGCCCAATGTCATAATTCAAAACTAACGCAGACAAAATTTTCAAAAGTTCCCCCAGTTCTGAAAAAAATCGATAAATTCGACATGGGGTCGAGAATCAGAAACACAAACCACAGACTGTCTAGGGGACGCAACTCGACCTTTTTAACTCTCAAAAAAATTTACCATAATTTTTTTTCCATTTTTTTTCTATTTTTTGGCTATAACTCTCTAAAAATGCTTTATAGTTATTTCCCTTACAAACCCGAGCAACGCCGGGCGATACTGCTAGTATATAAATATAATACTACAAAATTAGAAAATGGAGACACATACTTAAATCAATAAAACATCAACTAACAGATGATACCCAATCAATACTTTATTACACCATTACATATCAGTAAAGGCATTATACAAAATATATAGTAAATATAAATAGACAAGGAAATAGAAATATAAAATATAAAGTATAAAATATAATATGTAATTATATCATATCTAAATATATATATGTATATAAATGTATACATATATATATATATATATATATATATACATGTATATATATATATATATATATATATATATATATATATATATATATACATACATATATATATATATATACATACATACATATATATATATACATACATATACATACATACATACATACATACATACATATATATATATATATAATATATATATATATATATATATACATACACAAACATATATACATACACATGTGGAGGCACATGGCCTGGTGGTTAGAGGGATTGTGGGTTCGAATCTCAGACTGGGTGATGTGTGTGTTTATGAGCGAAACACCTAAGCTCTACGCTACTCCGGCAGAAGGTAATGGCAAACTTCTGCTGACTCTTTCGCCACAGCTTTCTCTCA